>NC_048308.1:29203757-29305830 GCF_013100865.1 Trachemys scripta elegans
CTCTCTAGATAAGCCAAGTATAAGACAAAAAGGCAAGAAGTTGCTTAGTACTTCAGGATCTGTCCCCTTGGGAGCTTAAGGGTTACAGCCCAGTGCTCAATGGTCATTCATCCCCAACACTGCTCAGCTACAGAAAAGACCAGGGCCTGAAGAGTGAAAAGTGTGGTAAGCCACTCCGAACTCTCAGATGCACTGTCTAAAATATGCAAAAAGTATAAACAGCACCTCCGCACAGCCAGAAACAACTTGAGGCACAGAATGTAGTCAGAACAAGCTACATGCAGCACTTAAGGCAAGATACGAGGCAAGAAGCCAATGTTAAAGTTTTTCCATTACCTAACCATTCTTATCCCAATACACTTGCATACTATGTTAAAGAAAACATACAAATAAACCCACACAGCAATACTTACAGTCCATGCACTTTATGATGCGCCCCAAAATTTCTGACTTGCCACATTTAAAGATATTCTAGCAGCGACTTGCAGTGAGTTCTCAGACTTGTGTGCAAGTTATAATTTTTATGCACACAGTATATTAGTTCATTACATAGTATTAAAAATTAGAACTAGACTACAATTATCAAACTAATTAATTTTAGTTTGTTCACTTACATGCTAAACTTGCAAAATTCTATGATTCACAAGGGACATCCTGTTGTTAGTGTGAATTAACAACTTATTCATATGGAACAAGAATTAGGATATTCAAGTCTTTATACCAATAGAAAGATATTTCTATTTTTTTTAATCTATTATTTCATGGAACATTCTTGGTGAGCCCTTTCACAAGGCCACTAAGCCTCTGAATTCATATTCATCCCAAAGAAACCTTTTTGTATGAAGATGCCTACAGGATGCCAGCTGGCTGGTTACAGCTAGATTAAATATTTAAGATAAAACTAAGGATAGCCACCCCAAAACATTCATTATGTTAGTTCACATGAAATAATGTGCTATTACTAAACTGACCACTTTACTTTGTAGGTTGTACCCAATTTCTATCTTTGAGATAGTATGTGCCTCAAAGAGCTCACAATGTCCTCTTTTATATTTCTTTTGGAAAGCACTGTCTTAACACATTCATATTATGCATTTCCAGTAGTGGGGTACGTATGTTTCTGGTTCTGTTGGGAGATCTCTTTAAAATCTCTAGAGAGAGTTTGGATTCACCTCTGCAACCAGGCAGTGCTATGCCAACCACTGGGAAAAAGAACGGTTACTTACCTTCTGTAACTGTTGTTCTTCGAGATGTGTTGTTCACGTCCATTACACATTAGGGTGTACGCGCGCCGCGTGCACGGACGTCGGAAACTTTTTCCCTTAGCGGCTCCCGTCGGGCCGGCAGGGCCCCCTCCTTCCCGCCAGAGCGGCGCCCCGCTCCAGGGTATATATATCCCTGCCGACCCGACCCCTCCGGTTCCTTCTTGCCGGAGACTCCGACAGAGGGGAAGGAGGGTGGGAAGTGTAATGGACGTGAACAACACATCTCGAAGAACAACAGTTACAGAAGGTAAGTAACCGTTCTTTCTTCTTCGAGTGATTGTTCACGTCCATTACACATTAGGTGATTCCCAAGCTTACCATTGGAGGTGGGTAGGAGTCAAGGTACAACTGACTGTAGCACAGGCCGACCGACCATCGCGTCCTCTCTGGTCTGATGATGGATCGCGTAGTGGGCTGTGAACGTATGTACGGACGACCAGGTGGCTGCCTTACAGATCTCCTGGATAGGGACCTGCACCAAGAAGGCCGTTGAGGACGCTTGGGCTCTAGTCAAGTGGGCCCGGATCTCCGGGGCCGGAACATTGGCGAGTTCATAACAAGTGCGTTATGAACAATCCATGCCAACAAGCGCTGTGTCGAGATAGGCAAGCCTTTCATACGTTCCGCAATAGCAATGAACAGCTGGGGTGTTCTGCGGAACGACCTGGTCCGTTCCAGGTAAAATGCCAACGCCCTTCGGACATCTAGGGTATGTAGGCTGCGGTAGTGAGGGTCCGTACGGGGTTTAGGAAAAAACACCGGTAGGCAAATGTCCTGCCCCATGTGACACTGTGATACCACCTTTGGGAGGAATTTGGGGTGCGGCCTCAGTTGCACCTTATCCTTATGGAACACTGTATAGGGTGGTTCCGAAGAGAGGGCCCTCAATTCCGATACCCTTCTGGCCGACGTGATGGCCACGAGAAACGCCACCTTCCACGAGAGGTGCGTGAGGGAGCAAGTGGCTAGGGGCTCAAAGGGAGGACTCATGAGTCTTGTTAGGACTAGGTTCAGACTCCACGCCGGGACAGGCGGGCGCAAGTAGGGAAACACCCTTTCCAGCCCCTTGAGGAATCAGGCCACTGTGGGGTTGGAGAACACTGATCCTCCCAATTCTCCCGGATGGAAAGCCGAAATAGCGGCTAAGTGAACTCTAATTGAGGCGGGCGCAAGCCCTTGATTCTTGAGGTGCAGTAGGTAGTCCAAGATCGACGGAACTGAGGCTTGTAAAGGCTGTATGCGTTGAGGCTCACACCAGTGGGAGAACCTTTTCCATTTTGCCAGGTAGGTCGCTCTTGTAGAGGGCTTCCTACTATTAAGGAGGATTTGCTGAACTTGGTGAGAGCACCTGTGTTCTGCATCATTCAGCCAGAGAGATACCATGCCGTGAGATGTAGCGAAGACAGGTTCGGGTGGAGTAGGCGACCTTTGTCTTGCGTGACTAGGTCGCGATGGAGGGGGAGGGTGATTGGATCGGCTATGGACAGTTCCAGCAGGGACGTGAACCAATGCTGGCGTGGCCAGGCCGGGGCGATAAGTATGATCGTCGCCCTGTCCCTGGGGGTCTTGAGGAGAACCTTGTGTATGAGTGGGAACGGAGGGAAGGCATATCTCAGGCTCCCTCCCCATGGGATCATGAAAGCATCTGCTAATGATCCCCGGCTGAGGTTCTGGAACGAGCAGAACTGAGGGCATTGGCTGTTGTCCCTGGTGGCGAATAGATCCACCCGGGGAAAACCCCACCTCCGGAAGATCGAATGCAGGACGTCTCGCCTCAACGTCCATTCGTGCATTCGCTAGGATCGGCTGAGGTGGTCCGCTAAGCCGTTTTGAATCCCCGGAAGATACGTCGCGATGAGGTGTATCGCATGGGCTATACAGGAGTTCCATAAGTTGGAGTGCCTCGTGACAGAGGGGAGAAGACCGGGACCCACCCTGCTTGTTTATATAGAACATGGCGGTAGTGTTGTCCGTCAGGACTGCCACGCTGTGACCTTTTATGAAGGCGCGGAAGGTCTGACAGGCGAGGTGAACCGCTCTTAGCTCCTTCAGATTGATGTGAAGCAGCTTGTCTTCTCTGGACCACAGCCCTTGGGTCCGCAGTTCCCCCAGGTGCGCCCCCCAACCCAGGTCCGATGCATCTGTTACCAATGTCAGAGTGGGCTGTGGGGCAGCGAAGGGGATCCCTTCGCATACCTGTTGGCGATCGAGCCACCAGCGTAGCGAGCTGAGCACCTGGTTTGGGATCGTGACTACTTGATCCAATGGGTCTCTGTTGGGGCGATGCGTGTGGGCGAACCACAACTGTAAAGGCCGGAGCCTCAGGCGGGCATGTCTGACCACGTGTGTGCAAGCTGCCATATGCCCCAGAAGCTGCATGCAACACCTTACCGTTGTCGTGGGGAACTTCTGGACTGAGCTTACGGCTCTGTGAATTGACATGAACCGTGCCTCTGGTAGGCTCGCTTGCGCGGTTACCGAGTCCAGGGTTGCACCTATGAAGTCCAGCCTCTGTGTGGGGACTAGCGTGGACTTGGGCACATTGACCCGGAGGCCGAGCTTGTCGAACGTCTGCAAGGCCAGCGTCACGTGGGATCGGACCTCGGCCTCCGACCTGCCCGCGAGTAGCCAATCGTCCAGGTACGGGAACACCCGCATCCTTCTCTTTCGAAGGAAGGCTGCTACCACGGACATGCATTTCGTGAACACTCGTGGTGCTGATGCCAGGCCAAAGGGCAGGACCGTAAATTGAAAATGGCGCTGGTCGACAACGAAGCGCAGGAATCGCCTGTGAGCCGGATTGATTGCGATGTGAAAATAGGCATCTTTCATATCGAGGGCAGCATACCAATCCCCCGGATCCAGGGATGGGATAATAGGTCCCAGGGAGACCATACGGAAGCGAGCTTTGATCAGAAACTTGTTTAGATCGCGCAGGTCCAAAATAGGACGGAGGCCTCCTTTTGCCTTGGGGATCAGGAAGTATCTGGAGTAGAATCCTTTTCCCTTCAGGTCTGTTGGGACCTCTTCTACTGCTCCAGCAGCGAGAAGGGTCTGAACCTCCTGCGTGAGAAGTTGCTCGTGAGAAGGGTCCCTGAAGAGGGACGGGGAAGGGGGATGGCAGGGAGGGGGCGAGGAAAACTGGAGGGTATAGCCAGCCTTCACTGTGCGCAGGACCCATTGGTCCGATGTTATGTGCGACCATGCCCGGTAGAAATAGGACAGGCGGTCTTTGAAAAACAGAGGAGGATCCGGTATGAAATATGGTACGCTGTCCTCGGGCGTAGCTTCAAAAGCCTGGTTTATTCCCTGGCTGTGGCTTGCCCTGGCCGTGACTCTGGCCCTGGTTAGGCATATTGTTACGTCTCCGTCTGTTATCCCGGCCTCGACAGCGGTACGGCTCGTGTCGGGGGCGAGGGTGGTATTGCCTTTGCGGTGGCTGGGGTTTAAAGGGCTTACGCTGCGTTACCGGAGTATGCATACCCAACGACTTAAGGGTCGCTCGTGAGTCCTTAAGGCTATGTAGCCTGGCGTCCGTCTGGTCGGAAAACAAGCCCGAACCTTCAAACGGGAGGTCCTGTAGCGTGGTCTGCACCTCTGGCGGGAGACCTGAAGCCTGCAACCACGCTGAACGCCTCATCACGACTCCCGACGCAATTGTTCTAGCCGCAGCGTCGGCTGAGTCTACTGCGGCCTGCAATGAGGTCTTGGCCACTGCCATTCCCTCATCCACCAGGGCCGTGAACTCCTGATGCGCGTCAGGTGGGAGGGAGTCTTTAAACTTGGCAACTGATGCCCAGGAGTTAAAATAGTGCCTGTTTAGAATAGCCTGCTGATTGCGATCCTCAGTTGAAGGCCCCCAGATGAATAGACTTTCCTCCCGAATAAGTCCAATCTCTTAGCTTCCTTGCCCTTGGGGGCAGGGGCCTGCTGGCTATGCCGCTCTTTTTCGTTGACCTCCGAGACCACAAGCAAACAGGGGGACGGGTGTAGAAAGAGGAAGTCAAACCCTCTAGATGGGGCGAAGTATTTCCTCTCCACGCCTTTTGCAGTTGGCGCACTGGAGGCCGGTGTTTGCCACACCGTCTTATAGTTGGACTGTACTGTCCGTATAATCGGGAGAGCGACTCTGGAGGGGCCCTCTGGGCTCAGGATATCGACCATGGGGTCGTCCTGCTCTACAGTCTCCTCCGCTTGCAAGCCCAGATTGAGGGCTACCCGGCGAAGCAGGTCTTGGTGTGCCCGATGGTCAATCGGGGGAGGGCCGGACACCAGCGTGCCCGCTACCGCCTCGTCTGGCGAGGAGGAAGAGGTCGGGGCCTTCTGCCCATCCTCATTGTCCTGCAATCCGGCATCAGCCAGTTGTTCCTCTGCGGCCTGACCCGCAGCGTGGGATTGGGACGGCCCCGTACTCGGTGCTGAGTCCACTCCTTCCCGCTCCGGTGGTCTAGAGACCGTTGCCTCCCTATACGATGTCGGGCGGTGCCGCAGGGAGCGGGATCGGTACCCGGATAGCCCGGATCTCGAGGCCCTCGATGGGGGCCCTTGCTGGTGGTAGGCCCAGGGGCACTCGAGGTCTTTACCGGTGCCGCCCTCTTGTGCGGGGAGCGTCCTCGGGCCTTAGGTTGGCCCTTCGCTTTTGCCGGCGAAGACGATCGGCGTCGTGTATTTCCCCGCTGGGTAGGTGCCGCGGGCTTCGGGTGACCCGCCGGCGCCGGTTCCCGCACCGATGTCGGGGCGCTCCGCACGGAGGCAGATGGTGCCGTCGAAGTGGAGGGCTGTAACGCCGTCTCCATGAGCAGCTGCTTAAGGCGAAAGTCCCTCTCTTTTTTAGTTCTGGGCTTAAAGGCCTTGCAGATCTTGCAGCGCTCTTTCTGGTGAGCCTCCCCCTGGCAACGGAGACACGAGGCATGGGGGTCGCTCAATGGCATAGGCCTGCGGCACGTGGCACAAGCCTTGAAGCCTTGGGCGTGCGGCATACCCCGCCGCCCAGGGCCGGTGCCAGTGAACAAACAACCACAGCAGGAACTTTAAGTACCCTAATGAGCTGTTAACTACTGGCTCAACACTACTACAAACTAACTGATAACTGCTAGATAACACTAATGACTATTGCTAAGGGACACTCTCAGACGAGAGACAGAGTTGTTCTAACGCCGCCACAGACGGTAAGAAGGAACTGGAGGGGTCGGGTCGGCAGGGATATTTACACCCTGGAGCGGGGCGCCGCTCTGGCGGGAAGGAGGGGGCCCTGCCGGCCCGACGGGAGCCGCTAAGGGAAAAAGTTTCCGACGTCCGTGCACGCGGCGCGCGTACACCTAATGTGTAATGGACGTGAACAATCACTCGAAGAAGAACTTGGCATTTCAACATCCCCAACAGTAATTTTCTGGTCTGGGAAGTAAGTCCCTTCTTGCAGCTGCTCAAACAGCCCGGAGTTCCTAAAGATGCAAGCGTCATGCACCTCTCTCGGCCATCCCACGTTGAGGTCAGTGAAACATCCCTTGTGATCCACCAGTGCTTGCAGCACCATTGAGAAGTACCCCTTGGGGTTTATGTACTGGTTGGCGAGGTGGTCCAGTGCCAAGATGGGGCAACAGACAGAACCACATATCCCTACCACAGTTAGGAAAACCCATTGCAGCAAAGCCATCCACTATGACCTACACATTTCCCAGAGTCACTACCCTTGATAGCAGAATGTCAGTGATTGCATTGGCTACTTGAATCACAGCAGTCCCCACAGTAGGTTTCCCACTCCAAATTGATTCCTGACTGACGGGTAGCAGTCAGGCATTGCAAACTTCCACAGTGCTATCGCCACTCGCTTCTCAACTGTCAGGGCAGCTCTCATCTTGGTATTCCTGCGCTTCAGGGTGGGGGAAAGCAACACAGAGTTCCAGGAAAGTGGCCTTATGCATCTGAAAGTTTCACAGCCACTGGGAATCATCCCATACCGGCAACGCTATGCGGTCCCACCCGTCTGTGCTTGTTTGCCAGGCCCAGAATCGGCATTCCACTGTATCAACCAGCCCCACTGCCGCCAGGATGTCCCAACTGCCACAGCCCGTGCTTTCAGGAACATCTGTGTCCATGTCCTCATCACAATCGTCCTCGTGCTGCCGTCACTTAGCCAGGTTCTGCACATACTGCAGTATAAAGCACAAGGTGTTTACAATGCTCGCAACAGCAGCAGTGAGCTGAGCAGGCTCCATGCTTGCCATGCTATGGTGTCTGCACAGGAAACCCAGGCAAAAAGGTGTGAAACGATTGTCTGTAGTTGCTTTCATGGAGGAAGGGGAGAGTAACGACATGTACCCAAAACCACCTGTGACAATGTTTTTGCCCCATCAGGCATTGGGAGTTTAACTCATCATTCCAATGGGCAGCGGAGACTGTGGGAACTATGGGATAGCTTCCCACAGCGCACCGCCCCATGAGTTGATGCTAGCCACGGTAGTGAGGATGCACTCCGCCGACTTAATGCACTTAGTGGGGACATACACAATCGACTGTATAAAGTCAATTTCTAAAAATCGACTTTTATAAAATTGACCTAATTTTGTAGCGTAGACATACCTTAAGTGCCGCCATGTTAAGCAGAGCTGTGTTCTAGGCTGTAACTAATAAGCTGTGGTGTACTGTTTCTTTGGGAGTAGAGGATCTGGGAATTCTGAATGTGTCCAGTGAATCAGGGACTGGATACTGCAGGCAGACACTTGGTGGTTAGTACTAGCCTGCAGCGGGACAAGCAGAGCCAGGCTAAGCCTTGTGCTGCCAATGGCTGGTGGTTTACCACCTCTGGTGGGCTCAGACAAGGCTTCTTTATGATGAAAAGGTGCCTTGCAATCCCCAGGAAGTGTCTCACTGGATTAATAGCAGAAATCACCAAATATAAAAGCAATTCATTGTAATAGTAACTGGAAAGTCTAATTTCCTTTGGTTCCTCTATCTGCAGTGTTTCAGTTCTAAAGCTACAACTTTGTAATAGCAATGAATTACTTTTGAACAGTAGCTTTAACAATACGAAATTTCAAATACGTTTCCTTCCACAGATTGCGGCCAAGCATATTGCCATTCCAAGTATGCCCAACAGTGGCATTTCACTTTGGAGATAAAAGCAAGAGGAAATGAGTGACACCCCAAAGATGGAGTATATAGGAAGTAAACTCATACATGCTGCTGGAATGAAAAACGGTAACAGAGTGAGTGTAGAATGGCAGAAAAACTAGTTTTCTTCAGGACCTTGAACTAATTAAAATCAGATTATTTGTAAAAAGCTATGTTCAAAAAGAGTATTCTGTGGTGATCTTTCTTCAGCACAGGAGTGGGGTAAAATGAGGGGGAAAAAACAACAAAAAACAAAACAAAAAAAAATGTACAGTACAAGGAAGGACATAAGGCTTTTCCCTCCAGAAGGGAAAAAACAAAAACCCACTAGTATATTCATTTGCCTGTCCATAGTAGTGCAGTAGGAAGCTGTAATGAATCCATGACTGCATACTAGGGTTGATATCTTTGTAGGTTTGCCACTAGAGGTTGAGACTGCCAGCATTGTTGAGCAGGTTCATTTTCTTCAACAAGACAAAAGCAGGGCCAGAGAAGCCAACAAGTTATAATAAGCCTCATCAATGCTTTTATAAAATTCTGAGATGTCATGGAGTTATTGAAATATCTACAGGGATGAAAAAAGTGTTAAACTAACAACACTAAGGATACAGGACTCTCGACAGGGCAGCAAATGATAACAGCCAATCAAATGGTCCTTTTACAAGACAAACTAGAACTGACTGGATTTGTCACAAGTCAAAGAGAAACGACGAGAATTTGAAAGTTTCATTTAACTTTAGATTAGACGAAGAGTTTAGGTCTTCCTTCATTCCTATAACCAGGGATGTTTCCTATGATTGCAGTCCAACAAAAAGCTCCACAAGTTTATAAAGCTAACTATCCTGAGTTTATTTTCCTCTTTCTGGGAACTTGCGGTAACGCAAGCCACATCACAGTAAGACAGCTATGATAATGCATATGCGGTTTACTTTATACAGGAGTTATTAGTTTACCAAAAAACTCAGAACTCCCCAGCATCAAGCCACAGCTCTTTAGGCCTAATCTTATTTTCTACCTCAATGAGGAAATAAAATACCTAGCTCTTATATAGCACTTTTAATCTGCTGAACTCCAAGCACTTTAAAAAAAAAAAAAAAAAAGGAGGTCCATATCATTGTCTGTGCTTTACAAAAAGGGGCAGGAGCACGTATTGAAGAGCAATATTTAAAGGTCTTAGGATTTTTAGTCCCAAAAAAAAGTAACTCCCACCCCCACCCAAAGATGCCACAACCACTGGAAATGGGCCACAAACCACCTCTCATTCTAGTTCAGCTGCTGGAGTGGGAGATCAAGTGAAGAGTGGCCTCACCCTCCAGGCATGCTACTCTGTTCAGGAGCCTCAAAGCCTGGGCCCCAACCTCTCTCTACTGGAGATTTCACTTAAGACTAGCTGTGGTAGATGGGCCTTTCATGGGACTCTCCTAGAGCTACGCATCTGTGATATGGCTCAGAGAAGTCCAACTTGCCAGGGAAGCCAGGTCAGGGATAGCAAAGATGTGACGGAAAGAAGACAGTTGCTCCACGTTTTCCCCTAGTGCACTTAACTCAGAGAGACAGAAGAGTGGCTCATGGATCAGGTTGCTAGCATTTTCTTCCACATCTAAGAGTCTCGTATTAGATATAAATAATGACTATGTTCAATACCTAATTGTAAAAATCCCCAGTGACATTCTGGCCACAGTTGGTCTGTATTAACTCTGCTTTTCTTCTAAGCAACATAATCTCCGTGCATTTACCAGAGACTCTAAAGGCAGATCTATGCTGCAACATAAGCCAGGCTAGGCCCAAGCCTAAACCCTTCTTCCCTCGCCACACAAATCACGCTAACCCAAGGCTCAGATCCAGGGTTCCAGGGCATCACAGGCTCCAATCCAGAGTCAAGCCATACCCCAGGGTTTAAGCCCTGGTGCTTTGCAGGGTACAGCCAGCCCTGCTTGACTTTGGTCCTGGAAATCCCTCAGAAATGTCTCACAATCCCATGGGCCAACTTCCTTTGTCCTCTATCACAAGAATCTCCAATTGACCCAGTGAAAATGGAAGCAACTCCTCCCTGGCTTACAGCAGCGGCTCAGTGAGTCAGTTTTAGCCCTTCCACTGACTTCTGGCCACCGACCTGCAAATGCAAAAATAGAAGGCTTTCTGATGGTGTAATGGAGACTGAACAGAACCAGCCTTTTGTAAAGCTCACAGCTTCATGGTCATAGGAGCACAGCCAGACTTTGATAGGCCGGCAGAACTGTGAACTTTAGTAAGAGTACCAGGAATGATCATGCATACCAGCAAATAGTGAAGAAGTTGGGAGCTTTGCAAATTTACTGGACCAGTGGCCAGTGCAGGGAATGGATTAAGTGGCTCAAGAGAACCAGAAAGCCAGGGACCAGAACAGTACCTCAGGCAACCCACTGACATAGTGCCCATTTTAATGAGGAGTTTGAACAGGTGCTGGGCACCGCATCCAGCAAGGAGTCAGCTGTGGTGCATGATGACCTGGTCACTTGGGATAGGGTGCTGGTCCCAGAGTCCAGCATGAAGACTGATGGGAACCAGCAGGCACAGAGCGAGGACCATGAAGTCACTCTGTTGCTGGTCTTAGAGCAGGCTTTGGAACAGGAGCAGCAGCAGAAAATTTGGGGTCCATACTTGGGGTTTCCTCCACCAGGTAAAGGCTGCTCTGAAGCCTGTAGCAGACACAGAACAGACAGAAGTGGTCCCAGAGCCTGGTAAGTTTCTGATTTCATTTTATTGTTTATTATACAGTAATGTGAGGGACTTCTGCTCTAAGAACCACTGCAAAAATATGAGAAGCCCAGGCTAGCAGAGTGCATCCACGGATTGTATGTCAGCAACTTGTCCCCCCCACCCAACAAAATAGTAGCCAGGAAATGCAAACAGTAAAGAATACCTTTAAAGTGTATTTTTACTGGAAAGACCGGTTTTGCTAGGGCATTCCTCTTTCTTAAAAATAACCTTGCATTCCCATGCTTGTAAGGAGAAAAAATATTCCATTTTCAAATCTATTCCATTTCACTTAGAGGTAATCCATAGGCAACAATCATTTGTCCAAAATAAGACCAATGATTGAATTTTTGTTCAGAAATGTGCCGGGGGCAGGGAGGAAGAAAGATGTAGAGTTCTGCATGCTTGCATGCAGCCATAACTGGGATAAGTCATTTGGAAGTGAACACCAGCACCCTGATGACTCCTTTGTAAATTCTGACCCAATCCTGGGTGCTAATAGCTGCGCACTTTTCCTGAAACAGGAACTCCAAATAGGTAGTAATATTGCAGGGGAAGGGCGTATCTTCCAGGGCCACCTCAATAGCTGGCCAGCCCACTCCACTCAGACATGCTGTTCAGTCCCCAGACGTTTGAATACTTCTCTTGCATTAACTGCAGGTTTCCCCACCAACAGCTTGAAACAACATCTTCCTTTGCCAATCGGGCACCACAAAAACTGTTATGTCCTCCAAAGTGTGAAGCCTACACAGTTAAAAAATAAAATAAAGAAATAAAAGCTTTTGTAGCACAGCCACTGACCGCCTCCCGCCCAAGTAGTTTTGCAATTTTTAGAAAACAAACCAAAAAAAACCCAAAAACAAACAAACAGAAAACACACAGCTTTGAATTTTTAAACTTACTATCGTCTCTGCATTTCTTTCACTGTGATTAACCAGGCTGTGTCCAAGGAGCTTCTGTGGACTGAAGCATACCTTTCACAATATACTGAATTTCAGTTTCAAAAAAGTAACATTTTAGGTCCTTGAAATTCCACATGAATTTTTTCTGTGCTCCTGCACTGGGCTACTTGAGATAACCCTCTGTCCTGTCCTGTTCCGGGCCTCTCGACCTCAATGGGCCACAGCTCACTCACACTTCAGTACAAGCCTGGCCCAATGTGCCTTCACAGACCGTTCCAAGGGGAAGCATTTCCACGATGAACTTACAGTTGAATTCCTTGTTGGAGTGGGCCAACAAGCACGTATAGTACCAAAAAGAGAGACTGAAGGCTAGAGAACAGCCTTGCCAAGAAGCAAGAGGACAGCTGGCTACACGGCGAAGACAGGGTTTCACAGTTCCTGGAAAAGGAATGGTGACTAAGGTAGGAGGACAGAGCTCAGCAGAGAACTGTCAGAGCAGCTGATACGAATCATGGCTGCATGAGCATGGGCTCCTGCTGCCTCTCCCACACAACAGCCCGAGTCCCCTGCACCATACCATTGGATGCAGTCTAGAAACAGCTTGGAAAACTCCATGGCTAGGTGACCCCTGAAATCAGGCCCCACAAGCAGCTGGGCAGGGCAACTTAGCCTCATGCAGTCCACTGACTTGACCTCCTTCCCTGTGTATGCCTCCACCCCCTCCCCTGGCACCAAGTGAGCAGGAAACAATGAAACAAGGGGTGGGATCAGGGGACAAACAATGGTAGAGGGTTTCTGTCATGTACATGGTTTCCACTGTTTGCATTTGTTCATGTACTTACTTTGTTTTAGAAAGGTTCTGATGTAACTAGAATTTTGATGTGGTAATGGCAGCTGGCCTGCCTGGCAAAGGGTGAATGTTGTACTGTTTTAATATGTCTATCAATAAAGCAGTTTGTCGTCATCAAAAGTTTATTACTATCACTGATTCTTAACAGGTAAACACATGATCAGGAACAATTAGGAATTAGTAAGCAAAACACTATTCTGCCATACAATTAGGTACAGACGTCTACTCTTCAATAACTTCCTTAGATGAATCTCTACTGTAAATCATCCCCATTTCATAATTCATCATTTCATTCACAAGTATACTGCATAGCAATCAACCCCCCACCCAAACCAATTAGCTTCATTTCCGCCCATTCCCCCCCTACCCCCAAAGCACATTCCTAGAGGTACTAATCCCCCCTCTTCCATTGGGCCATGCAAGTCCATAATGTAGGAGCACAACACATCCCTGACTTCTGTTGCCTTGGTGCACCAGCTCCAGCTGTGGTAGGTGCACTTTCTGGCTTAGTGTACTGATTCAGTAGCCCCTCACTACCATAGGGCCATTCAAGGGAAAATGGACCACCTCCAAGTTCACAAAGATTGTGAAGAGCACAACAAGCCACAGTAAGGCAGACAGCACTTGACACTGACATCCAAACATGTCTGTAAAAATCTCCAAACAGGATTTCAATATGCCAAAAGGACATTCAACCACCATTCTATACTTGCTGAGAATGTAATTAAACAATCCTTTGCCAGGGCCTCTGAAGTCAGGGTACTGTTTCATAAGCCAAGGCAAAACGGGGTATGTGGGATCCCCCAGAACAGGAATTCAGTCTATGACAATGTCACTTGGTGGGATAATGTCCCAGCCCATCAAGGAATCTTGTAGATCCATTTGCCAAAAAGCATGGCATCGTCAACTTCCCTACTGCAGTCTACATTGACATTCATAAATCAACTTTGGCGGTGCACAAGGGCCTGTATAACAATGAAGTAGCACCCTTTGCAGTTTATGTACACATATGCTCTTTGAGGAGGGCAAACTATGGGCACCAGTCCCACCAATAGTCCCAGCACAGTTTGAAAACCCCATTCTTTCAAAGCCAGCAATTACCCCAGGAATATCTTTTATGGCTACCACTTTGGGTAAAGTGGAAGCGGAGGTTTGAGACAGTCAGGTATGTGGTTTACCCCCAGTCAACTCTCCAACAACAAACTGGTTTGCAACAGACCTATAGCAGTCTGGCATAGCAAGTTTCCAGGGTTGCTATAGCACCACGCTTCTGGAGCGGGAAGGGTACCCTCCTTTGTGTATCTCTATTATTGGTGGATTCGGGCAAGCTGCTCACAAAGCTCTACAAATAGATCTTCCTTAATGCAAAAGTTCTGGACCCACTGCTAGTCATCCCAGGTCTGCATGATTATGTGAGATCACCAGTCTGTGCTTGTGGCCCTGCTCCAGAAGCACAGTGTATGAAGGGGGGCATCAGCAGCTGTACCAAGTGTAATGCACAACATCAACCCATTCAAGTCAGTCATGCCTGGGTACGCCTCATTCTCTCCTCCTCCATAAGCTGTGTCAGGTACCTTTGGTGGGTCAGAAAGTGCCATCGAAACATCTACCAGCATCACACAGAAGCTCTTCCTGTTTCCTGACACAGGAGTGACAGAGCAAACCAAGAGAACTTCTTGAAAAGGTGCCTCCTCCATGTTGCTGGCAAGCTGTGTGGGCCAGCTGTTCAAGCTTCCTGAAATGTGCAGGGTGGGCAGTCAAGTTTTCCCTCACAGTGCACTACAGACCGAGGGCCTGAGCGGCCAAATTCCAGGTGGCCACTAGGGAGTCTGGGATATGGGTTGGTTTGACTCCAGTCTTCAAGCTGCACTGTGGACACCACAGCCCCATATTCAAGCCCAGGTTAGAAAAATCTTAACCTAGGGTTAAAAATCAGTGCAGATGCTCAAGCTCTGGGTTTTCTAACCCAGGGCCAGCTAACTCAAGTCCCACTAACCCTGGGTTTACACTGCAGTGTAGCAATACCCTTAACTTCTCGGTCAACTCAACAGGACCACCATTTACAGAAAGGGTAAGACATATTAAACATATTAAAAAGCACCCAGTTTTCTGAGATAGCCATGTAGGCAAAAAAGTAGATTTGTATTTATGAGGTAAAATGGGGTTTCCCCCTATCCCTTTGAAAACACAGCATGCACGTCAAGGTCACAGAACTCCTATAATCCAACAGTGATACTTTGACTTTATTTTGATGGTGGTAGTGGCGGTGGTGAAGAATGGCTAGACGTATCTAAATTGGAACAGGTAGAGCCCATCTGAGGCAATCTCAAGTGATTAATTAGGCTCCCATAAAATTCTAGTTTAGTTCTCATGAAGAAAATCTGAGTGAGAGGAGAAACTAAAACACATGGGGAGGAAAGTCAAGAAGTTCATATATTCATACCTTCACTATGTTTTGTGGGAATCTTTCAGGAAAGATGAGACCCTCCCATACCACTTCTTGCTTTCCCCCCAAAAAGTCAAATATAGCTAAGCCCCTTTGCTCTCTGTTTAAAACAATTTTTACTGAAAAAATCCTGAGTTTTACAAGTATTATTCAGTTTCCCCCTCCCCTGATTTTCCCCCTACTCTTATATTAAACATAAAAATAACTTGTTTTATTAGGAAAATAAATACATTGCATGAGATATGTATTACGATAATACATTAGTCTGTATGTATATGCAAAGCTGCCTGTTGAAGTAATTCTACATATTAGCCTAGAAGTTACACACAAACAGGCACACATGCAAGCTCTGAAGTACATCTGAACGTACTGATGAATCTCATACCCACCATGTACACATTTTAAGGTGTTAGCAGATAATAGTTTAAAGATCTGACCCTACAATGGGAAGAAAATGAAAATCTGTATCAGAAAACGTTTCAAAACACAAGGAAGTATTCAAAAGTTTGTTGTTGTTTTTTCTAAACAAAAGCAGGAGAAAAGGATGAAGTTGAGTGTATGCACTGCAAATTGTGTGGCCCAATTATTAAATAGAACTATTAGCCTATAAATATTTACAAGTCTACAACTGTAAACTGTTTATTCAAATGAAAAGTTTTGTTGGGGGATTAGAGATGTATTGTTTTCTTAAACTTAGAGGTGGCATTGTGTTTTGAGTTCTGTTTTAGTTCTGCAGCAAACTACATTGAATTCCATTCATCAAAGCATTAATCTACCAAATACTTTTTCCCCGTCCTTCTGTCCACCAAAATAAACCCCAATATTTACCCAGAAAAAAAAAAACTTAATTTTTTCCACTATTTTCACCTGTTTTTGTTGTAGTAATAAACACCAATAAATTCTTGGGAAAGAAATTAAATTAAAATAAAAACTGAAAACAAAGGACCCTAACTATAGCAAAATACAATATATGATATTAGGTAAATTCAATACCACATACCATCACCCTGACAAAAAAACTGTCCATCACAATACCAACAGCAAGCCTAACAATTGTTACTTTAGCATCTTCATCCTCTGCCTCAGACATAATGTTCTAATTTAAAATTCATGGTTAAGGGTATAGGAAATTACTCGTATGCTTTTCTACTATTAACTTGCAAATGCACTCTTGCCTCTTGAAGCACTGCTACAGCATCAGACGGGCTATTCAAAGACAGGCCCAAAAATTAAAGTCTACTACCAGTTTGCTATCGAGAAAGAGGTGAGTGAAAGTGATGGTTAAGAGGATATGAAGCTACTCCAGGTCATCAAGCATTTCTTGTAACAAGAAACTCCTGTTGAGAGACCTTGTTTTGTTCCTACCATAAAATATAGATCTTGAATATTAAATATGGACCTTGTATGAAGCATGCACATGACCCTACCCTGCTTTTCTGTAACAGCAAGGCTTAATGGCACTTCAAGAATCAGGCTACAGCTGCAGTGGAGGTATGAGCAAGGGTATTGCCACTAGAAAGCTGGCCAGGTCTGCTGCAAAACCTGAGGATGTTCTCATGCCAAACATGAAGTATTGCAGTTTTGTAGATTTAGACTAAGGGGCAGAACTAAGCTAACCCACTCCAGCAAACCCCAATTAAAAAAAAAAAAAAAAAAGTGTGCTATGGCCTAGTAGCAGACTTCATAGCCATTCAAAATTAGAAGGCAGACAGGAGTAAAGGGAATTTTTGCCCCAGAACTCATGGGCATTCAGTTCTATCAGTTCTGCACCAAATTATGGCCCAAGCACATGTGTGGAAAGTGGACTAAGGAAATTACAAGGAGGTCAAATCCACTCTGGCTGGAATTGGACAACAGGGTTGGACCATTTCTTCTGATGCATCTGGCATTGGCCACTGCTGGAAGACAGGATATGGGCTAGATGCATCATTGGTCT
Source organism: Trachemys scripta elegans (assembly GCF_013100865.1). Classification (NCBI taxonomy): domain Eukaryota; kingdom Metazoa; phylum Chordata; order Testudines; family Emydidae; genus Trachemys; species Trachemys scripta. The sequence continues at coordinate 29,221,003 of NC_048308.1, forward strand.
CAACCACTGTGGGCATTCTTATGTACCTTTGACTCACTCTGTGAGCCCTACTTTATGTTACTAACATGAAAGGAAGTGATGACAAAGTGTTCAGAAACAAAGTGGTTAATTCTCATGAGATCATTGAATGCCTGGCCTCTGCAAGATCAGGTATCTACATGAGCAAACAGATACAAACCAAGATGCATCATGGGTTCCACTAAGCTTTCTTGTTGAACATCCTTCCATATTTGTTTACATCAGAACTTAAGAAAAAAGCAAGACCACTTTTACTATTAGTTTAAGTCAGGAAAAAAATAAAGCAGTATATCATCCCAGCAGTCATACAGTATACAGAAAACAAAAATCAGCCACGAAGAGGGAAAAAAAGAAAGGTGGTGGGGAGAAGAAAAAATGCAGGACTAATTTTCTGCACATGCTACATCATCTGTAACTCCACAAGAGAGACACAGTTACTACAGACACTCTTTGAAAATTTATGGGACAAGTTTACCTCAACATTTCAGTTGAGCGCAAAACAACATGGTTCACCCTATATAAATTGAGCAATTACACATGTGATGAACAATCCGGATATACGGTCCATTCTTCTTCCAAACGCGCAACTCTAAATTCACCCCAGCAGCCAGCTATGCCTCTCACACCATGCATACGGTCCCATGACTCTTAGGATCAGCACAGCAGCAATTTTCAGAAAAAAGGAAGACCCCCACTACGGATTTAACTCTTTCCTTGCAGAACACTTCATTATACTCTTGTTGAAGTGACACCATCAAGACGTTTGAGGCTTGAAATGTAGATTTTTATTAGAAAAGGAGAGTCATTAAAACAATGACAAAGTACTTGTATTATTGATAGGCTTAGAGTTTACAACCACTTTCCCACATTTTCCCCCCCTTCTCCTCTTTGCTTTGGATTGGAGACTACATTCACCTTGCCCTGCAATATTTCCACAACACCCACTTCTACCTGTCAATAGGTGTGCAGAGAAAGTTACGGATATAGATTCTAAGATTTTTTTAGGTTTCCAAAATAAAAATCTTTTTTAATTATAAAAAAAAGAAGAATGAAGTACATGCATTTCCATATGCACTGTCCTAAATTACTTTGGACAAGAACGGGTGCAGTTAAAACTGAACAACACAGTATGGCTCAAGACATTAGTAATCAAACACAGGAGCAACAGTGATTGACTCAGGTTAGAGGGAGCAGAGCAGCATCTGTCCAGAGGTTATTAGACCTTCATCTGAACTACTGATGCTCTTCCACCCTCATTGGCGTGAGCACCGATCAGTTATTTTCTGCGTACTTCCAGCTGAGAAGCCCTCACACATCTCATTTATGAATGCCCAACTGAAACATTAATCAAACATCACTCCCAAGAAGAATTTGTCAACTGTCAATGTATAAGGGTAGAACACTGAACTAGAGTAGACTAGGACCAGATTCATAGTTAAAACTGTATTTGAGTCTGGTGCTTCAGGAGTTAACAGCTGCTGCACTAACCCACTGTAATTCACATTACTTACCTTCCAGACTGGGTGATGGAAAAGCCAGCAGCAGCAGCACGGTAAGAATCATAACTCCATCTATCATTGTAGATCTGGAGAAAGAGCAAAAGGGAAAATAAGTGTACTTTAATGGCTAAGCAGTTGGATTTTCTTCTATAGTAGGCTTTATTAAAAAAAAAAAAAAAAAAAAAAAACACACCCACAACCAGACACACACACACACACACCCCTACGAATTGCACAGCAATTCTTACATGGGGAGGGAGAAGGGGAATCACAGAAATAGCATTGGTATTGTACTGTAGGTACACAACAACTCAAGGACCAGGCTACTGGGTATAAAGCCTGTTCCAATACTGTTTTAGCTAAGCAGATTCAAACTCTTGAAAGCAAATCTTGTCTGGCACACACTTGAATTTCTAGGCTTTCAAACCAAACCAGTAAGATTTAAAAGAAAAAAAAAATTACTGTGAACTTAATACACACTGTACAAATGTTTTTAAGTTGAAGATCTGTCAGAAAAGGGGCACTGCCTGCCAATGCAGAAGCCATAGAACACTGGTGGACAAGTCCCACTATTTATTAGATTTTCTTTAAAACAGAGGAAGTTGCTAGAAGGGAAGAGGGCACTCCATAGTTGAGCAACTATTCTTAGTAATTAAATTTCCAGTTGTATTCTGCATTATTTGCAAAGGGTTCCATTCCAGTGACCCCAACACTATTCCTCTGCTACTAAACATTAAAACAATTGCATCTAGTGAGAGAACTAAGGGGTATTTCCAGCATGCGCATAGTTTCTAGATACAAGTGAATTTATTAGATTTCCTGTATTTCATTAGTTTTTCCCCACACAAATTGCTGGTTTCGCTTCTCACACACATGAAAATAAGATCAGACTGTCACTGCAAAGAAATATATTAACAGGTTTCTGAGAAAAAACACCTATTCCATAGCAATGACTTGTGTTTTCCATCAAAATGGTCTCCTTTCTTTCCAATGCTAAATCTCTGGCATTAACAAACTTCATACATTTCTAATAAAAAATGGAGGCAATAGCTTGTTTAAGACAAGTTATTCTATTCAAGGGAGCGAATGATTAGGACTATCCTAATGGAAGTGTGTTATAGTCCCTATTTAGTTTCTTGGAAGTGATTTCTGTTTGAGTGGATCAAATTTGGAAGACTTAGTACCTTCATTTCTCTCTCTCTCTCTCATGAAAAACTTGCCTTTTTTAACCCAGGCTACTAGTGACTTAATACAGAAATAGGGGTATGGTATGGGGAAGCTTTACCTGGCAGAAAGCTGACTCAAAAGACAGCCAACCAATCTTAAAAATTTCAGTATTTTTAAATAGCTGGAAGGGACTTTTGACATAAAGAAGTTTGTGCAGATTGATGGATGTGACTAGAACACTCTTCCCCCACCATTCCATCACTGGGTCTTATTTGAACTGACATCTTAAGCAAGTCTTCTCTTGATGACCATACCCAGAAAAATTTCTGTACACCTGGACAAGGGTGGTACAGTACACATGCCTCTTTCAGGAGACCAAAGGTTCAAATGCACAGACTGAAAAAAATTGATTCTAGTGATGCTGCTCCACCACATGGAGTTGGTTAAGCCAGCAACCCTGAAGCAAACTATTAGAACAGGGTTGGGAGTTCACTCTCTTCAGTTGCAGGGTAACTCAAATTCACAACACTCAGCCTCTTTTAGAAGTGGAGTAGGACATGTACTGACCCACATCCTGAAAAGGCTGTCAGACAGTCATGGGAATAGAGGAAGAGAGTAAAGCAAACAAACACTGAAGGAGAAAATTAAAATGGGAAATCAACAAAATGAGGAAAAAGGGAACATTGAGGAAAGAGTGGGTTAAGACATTAGAAATAAGACCATGAAAGGCATTTTGCAGACCAGCAAAAGAGATACTGAAGAAACATTAAGATACAAAAAGAAAAGGGGACAATGGGAAGACAGCAAGTTATTTTATCCCCCCAAAAACACCTCTTCAAAAACACGCACTCATGACTTAATAGTTTGGCAGTTTCTTGAGAAACAGAACTTTTCCAGTTTTTGTTCCTCTCTTTGGTAAGAGTCAATATTGGTCCTCATTCACTATTGTATGCAGCCAAACATTTCGTTTTGAAGCATAAACACAGAAGGACAATAAATGTTCAGGTAACATGAATGACAGTTTCTTCCCTAATGGTGAATGGATAAACTTTGAAAAGTTCATCTGATTATTTTTCATCCCCAGACCATCATGCTGTTTAGAGAGTCATTTTCAGATGAGCCCAAAAAAGGAGGCCAGAAGAACCAGTTGATCTAATAATATAGCAACTGTCAATAATGTATCTCAAAGCACTTAAAAAAAAAAAGGAGGTAAGTATCAATCTTGCCATTTTACACATGGAAACAAACATTGAGAAGTGAAGTGACTTGCTCAAGTTCACCCAGAAGGCCAGTGTTAGAGCCAGGAACAGAACCCAGGTCACCATTCACTAGATCTCACCGCTTTCCAACAGCACTCAGATTCAAAGTATTCTAGACACAACTTAAGTATTTCTTAACATTAAAAATAAATAAATAAATAAATAAATAAATAAATAAATAAAGCCTGCTGACTGACCAACATTCAGAGATCTGTTTGAGGGCATCTATTTATATAAACCTCTTTGGACATGCTTATTTAAAAACAGGCCTTTTCTATTATAAATCTGAACAAAAAGGTCAGTCACAGCATTCTAATCTGCATTTTATAATGTGGCTATCTCATGGGGAAAGCAGATACGAATAACTCTAGGCTCCGCTTCTTTGCAACAATTCCCATGGCATTCCTTCTCCTGAAAGCCTCAAAGCATATTTTGCCTATATGTCCTGTGAAGTGCTGTGTATACTAATGGTATTCTTAAAAAAAAAAAAAAAAAAAAAAACCCACCCTGTGTATTTGACAATTATATTTTATGCCGTGTTTATGCAGACTAGGTACAGCCCTTGAGCTTCTGGCAGTTACCACTGTGGCCCTCAATGCTTCACAACAACTGAATGGATTGCCTGCTATCATTGTAAGGCAGAGGGGGCAGAGAGCTAGAATGTGAGCCTCAAACCTTAATGAAATCCTGATTTTCCTTTGAAAGATGGAGAGAGAGAGAGAGAGAAGGGGGGGGGGGGGGGGAGGACTTTGAGAAGCAACCCATCAACACGGCTACAAAAAAAATCTCATCAAAAGCCTTAGCAAAAAATTTGTTCTCTATAAAGATCTGTCTCTGCTCCAATAAGAAGAACAAAAAACAACAAATTCCAAATAATAAAATTAGACTCCAGTAAGCAAGAGAACCAGAGATCTGTTCTCTCATTGTATGTGGTTATCCGGCTCCAGCCAACATACTGTGTTTATACAGTTGAAAGCCTGCCAAAAACTTTGGAAGAGATGTCAAGATCCCTTGCTGGTTGCCATTTTGTTCAGAGAATGAAGTATCTGCTGTTAATTCAGCTAGTTAAAAATAAACTAAGAAAGAAACTCATTTATAAATCTGCGCCACAATCAGACGCCAACAATAAAAACAAACGAAGGAGGTTCCACAGATTACCTCTTACCTCGACAAATGTATCCATCAAAAACAGACCGTTCACAGTGATTAGGATATAAAGGTTTATAAAAGAAATACAACCCTCTGCGCTTTGGTATCTGCTGGCTGAGCAGACTTCTGATGTGTCGGCTGGAAAAGTAGGGAGTAAGGGAGAGGGGGAAAGAAGTGGCAGCAGTCCAAGATGTGTAGCTTCAGAGCAGCTCAGTGCTGTTTTCTGTTCAAATGATCTGTCACTTGAGACTTATCCTCCGATAAGCACCTCAGCCACACAATCCCATCTCCAGCTAGCTGACTGACTTCTCAGCTTTGATTTTCCAGGACATCCTTGCCACTCTTGAAGTTTTAGATTAAACATTTCCTGCTGCAGAGATAAACCTGACAAAGGAACTACTGTTCCTGAGTCTGAAAGTGTAGAGAACTGAAGGAAGACAGCTGCGACTGCTCACCTGCAGGAATCAGACATATTTGTGGTTTTGTTTTGGTTTTTTTTTTAAATGCAGTTACAACCAATAAACTGCACCTTTTATCAATAAACATCAAAGATGACTCCCATGACAGTGCTCCAACAGGATTACATATAAGCCAGTGCTCTATTGTCTTGTTATTTGTTAGGTTACACTGGTCTACAATTTTTGAGAAGTCATCTGTTTCAGAGATAAAAATGTGCTATGTATTTTGATGTGCTGAATTCAAACATGACAATTAAAACAACTGATTGGCTACCATTTCTAAGATATTTAAGTTTTTACATTTTATGTCTATGTATATTGTGTAGACAGAGTTTTAATCATAAATTGTAAACCTAGGTCTTTTCATGTGTTTATGGTTGCTTTACATGATAATATTTCACCTGTCCTGTTTATGTAACACTTAACCCTTTTGCTGATTTGTAATCTAAATAAAATTTATTATGAAACAAAAAGGCAAAAAAGCTATTATGTACATAGTTTAGTCCTATTCAGTGTCTACTCGGCGCTTCTTGGCTTGTCTCTTGTATTCATTAAATTGAGCATCTCTTGTCACTGTCCAGCAATAGTCTGCAAGCACTGATGGGCTCCATTTGCCCTGATAGCGTTTCTCCATTGTCGCAATGTCCTGGTGAAATCGCTCGCCGTTCACTGCTCTGCAGTTCGGTGAAAAAAAAAAAAAAAAAATCTAGATGAGAGTGCAAAAAAATGTATCTTTAGTGACATGTTGCAACCAAGGCTTTTGTATGCCTCGAGGAGGTTTTCCATCAACAACCTGTAGTTGTCTGCCTTGTTGTTTCTGAGAAAATGTATTGCCGCTAACTGCCGTCTTTTCCTTGCCACGCAATGCATGGTCAAATGCATCATCTCGAAGTTCACGAATCTGAGGACCAACAAAGACACCTTCCTTTATCTTAGCTTCACTTAACCTTGGACATTTTCCACGGAGGTACTGGAAAGCTGCTTGTGTTTTGTCAATGGCCTTGACAAAGTTCTTCATCAGACCCAGCTTGATGTGTAAGGGTGGTAACAAAATCTTCCTTGATTCAACAAGTGGTGGATGCTGAACACTTTTCCTCCCAGGCTCCAACGACTGTCGGAGTGGCCAATCTTTCTTAACGTAGTGAGAAACTCTTGCACGACTATCCCATTCGCAGAGAAATCTATCCCATTCGCAGCAGTACTTTGGGTATCCAGTCTGCAGACCAAGCAAGAGAGCAACAACCTTCAAATCGCCACAAAGCTGCCACTGACGTTGGTCATAGTTTATGCACTCAAAAGTTGTTTCATGTTGTCATAGGTTTCCTTCATATGGACTGCATGACCAACTGGAATTGATGGCAAAAACATTGCCATTATGCAGTAAAACAGCTTTAAGACTTGTCTTCAATGAATAGTCTCCACTCATCTGGATCGTGAACGATGTTGAGGGCTGCCATCACACCATCGATGTTGTTGCAGGCTACAAGATCACCTTCCATGAAGAAGAATGGGACAAGAGCCTTTTGACGGTCATGGAACATGGAAACCCTAACATCACCTGCCAGGAGATTCCACTGCTGTAGTCTGGAGCCCAACAGCTCTGCCTTACTCTTGGGTAGTTCCAAATCCCTGACAAGGTCATTCAGTTCACCTTGTGTTCTGAGGTGTGGCTCAGAGGAGGAGGATGGGAGAAAATGTGGGTCCTGTGACATTGATGGTTCAGGACCAGAAGTTTCAGCCTCTTCCTCGTCTGACTCAAGTGAGAATGATTCTGGTGCATCAGGAACCGGCAATCCTTCTCCGTGGGGTACTGGGCGTATAGCTGATGGAATGTTTGGATAATGCACAGTCCACTTTTTCTTCTTTGACACACCTTTCCCAACTGGAGGCACCATGCAGAAGTAACAATTGCTGGTATGATCTCTTGGCTCTCTCCAAATCTTTGGCACTGCAAAAGGCATAGATTTCCTTTTCCTGTTCAACCGCTGGCGAAGATTTGTTGCACAAGTGTTGCAGCATATGTGTGGGGCCCACCTCTTGTCCTGATCTCCAAGTTTGCAGCCAAAATAAAGGTGATAGGCTTTCTTAACCATAGTGGTTATACTGCGCTTTTGTGATGCAAAAGTCACTTCACCACAAACGTAGCAGAAGTTATCTGCATTGTTCACACAAGTACGAGGCATCTCTGCTCACTTTGGCTAAACAGAAATGTGTCCCTTTGCAAAATCAAACACTGACAAATAAGAGAGCACAACACTGTATGATTTCTAGAGCTGATACAGGGCAATTTGTTCAGCAGAGTGATGTAAGCTTCGTTATGATTGCATCATCCATGACTTCTAGGAATAACATGATGCAATTCATATCATGTATGACGCAATACCAGCTTCAGATTGCATCATTCATTGTTTTGCCTAAAAAGCAAGTATTGTCCAAACCCAGTCATAGATTTATTCGTAGATCCAGTCAAAGATGTATTTTAGTCATTTCCGGTTTAAATTGAGATCCCTTCCCTTTATAACTCACTTATCCTCCGCCATTCCCAAGTCAAGGGTCGTATATACTGACCCAATAGCATATTTTGAAAACTAGAGCCAGTCAACAATTTTAAGCATCATTTTCGTTCTCAGTGACCCAAAATTAGTAAAGTTTGACTACATTTATTTCAGAAGCATTTTGGCTGTAGAGCAGTGTTATCAACCTACCACAAACCAATGCAGACAAACCAATTCCAGCACGTTTAAGTTAGGATCACTGAAAATGCTTACCATATTCTACCTAATATGTGCTCTCTTTTGCTGAAGAGGATGACACACTGCACTAAGTACACACAAATATCCAAGCGCATGTTTTTTCCATGATCTATTTGATTTATTTTTGTCAAATAGATTGGATATGAACCTTGACATTTATTTATTCAGTAATAAGTCACCAGGACTAGATAATGTTCACGAGTTCTGGGGGGGGGAATGAAATTTCAAAACATGGGTATGAAACCTATAGCTTAAAATTAGCCTCTGTACCAGATGACTGGAGGATGGCCAATGAAACACTGATTTTTAGAAAAGGCTCTAGAGGCGATTCTGGCAACTACAGGCCAGTAAGCCTAAACTTCGGTACGAGGAAAATTGGTTGCAGCTATAGTAAAGAATAAAAATTATCAGACACAGATAAACATGATATGTTGTGGAAGAGTCAACAGGACTTTTACTAAGGGAAATCATGCCTCACCAATCTATTAGAATTCTTCAAAGTCAACAAGCATATGGAGAAGGGTGATCCAGTCAAATACAGTGTGCTTGGTCAAAGGCTTTCTGAAAGACAAGGTCCCTCATCAAAGGCTCTTAAGCAAACTAAACAATCATGGGCAAGGTTAAGATTGCATCACAATTATTTTTAGTAAAAATCACGGACAGGTTGCAGGCAGTAAAGAAACTCACAGAATGGTGTGTGGCAGGGGCTCAGGGCTAGGGGCAAGGGGTTGGGGAGTGCGGGGGGCACTTACCTCAGGGTAGGGGGCTCCCTGGCTCCCACTAGCATGGCCCCCCTCCAGTTCATAGGCAACAGAGGGGGTCTCTGCGCCCAATAGGAGCTGCGGCAGCCAGCGCTTGTGGCAGGAGCAGTGGAGTCCCTGCCCTGGCCCCTGCCTCCACCGCCTAGGAGCTGCAGGGACAGGGAACTGGGTAGGAACCCCCTGCCAACCAACCCCCCACCCTCCCCCAGCACTAGTGGGGGTCCTGGGCCATAACTCCCAGTGCTTCCTGACCACCCCTTCTTCCCCTCCCTCCCCCACAAGTTTTAGTCCAGGCAGGTATTTTTAGTAAAAGTCATGGACAGGTCACGGGTCCGTGAATTTCTGTTTACAGCCCGTGACTTGTCCATGACTTTTACTAAAAATACCAGTGACTAAAACGTAGCCTTAACAATGAGGTGGTAGAGTTTGCAGAGGATGCAAAATTACTCAAGATAGTTAAGTCCAAAGCTGACTGAAGACCACACTAAACTGGGACACTGGGAAACAAAATAGATGAATTCAATTTCGGTAAATGCAAAGTAACACACATAGGAAAACAATCCCAACTTTACATGCAAAATGATGGGGATCAAAATTATCCATAAGCACTCAGGAAAGATCTTGGAGTCATTGTAGATAGTTCTCTTAAAACCATCTGCTCAACATGCAGTGGCAGTCAAAAAAAAGCTAACATTAGAAAATTAGAAAAGGGATACATAAGAAGTCCATAAATATCATAATCCATGGGATGCCCACACACAATCCTGTGTACCACTCTGGTTGCCTCATCTCAAAAAAGAGAGAGGTATTAGAATTGGAAAAGATGCCAAAAATGGCAACAAAAACCAATAAGGGGTATGGAACTGCTCCCATGTGAGGACAGATTACAAAGGCTGGGGCTATACTGCTTAGAAAAGAGATGATTAAAGGGGGATATGATAGAGGTCTTTAAATCATGAATGGTATCAAGAAAGGGAATAAGGAAGTGTTATTTACCCCTTCACATAAACACAAGAACTAGAGAACACCCAAAGAAATTAACAGGCAGCAAATTTAAAACAAACATAAGGAAGTACTTCTTCACAAAACCCACCTCAAACCTGTCAAACTCATTGCCAGAGCATATTGTGAAGGCTAAAAGTACAAAAAAAAAAAAAATTACATAAGTTTATAGATGTTGGATTCATCAATGGTGGTTAGCCAAGATGATCAGTGACGCAACCCCATGTTCCTGGTGTCCCTAAACCTCTGACTGCCAGAGACTAGGTCTGGAGGATAGGGGATGGATCACTCAAAATTGCCCTGTTCTGTTCATTCACTCTGAAGCGTCTGAACTGTGAGAGACAGGGTACAGAGCTAGACAGACAAGTGGTCTGATCCAGTATGGCCATTCTTATGTTGTTTAAAAAAAACAAAAACAAAACAAAAAAACAAACCCATATAACTAGAACTCTTAATACACAGTGAAAACTATCTCTTGTATATTTTGTGATTTTTAAAATGACTAACAAATATTCTGAAAGAGCCACTGCAATACTCAGTTATAAATCACAGAAGTTTGCAATAGTACAATGAAATCCTTGTAGTGAAACAGATAATGCTAATTAAGACGTACATAGAGCTTTATTAGAACTTCAAAGTGCTATATAAACATGGGGCACATTCCTAAAATTATACTGTGAGAAGGTCAAAGGGGAATGTTCTTGCCTACATAAACACCCAAGATTATTAAAACTTCACATTTTAAATCTGATATGCTTTTCACCATTTAATGCTTTTTGTTTGGGGGAGGGAGGTGGTTCCTTCTCTCTAAGCTCAGGTAATGAAGGCACTTATTTTACACATTGCCAGAAGCATGCTAGATATTTTAGAAGCTGCATAGGAGAAAAAGATCCCATCTGTAAAAGGTTACAATCCAAGCCCCAAATCTGAACCATGAACCCTTCTATCCATGGATTCAGTCATACTGAAGTTAATGGAACTGCCAAAAATGCAAGGGCCCACAACTGTAGACCTATTTTGCAGGATCAGGGCCTAAATAGACAGGATATGGGATGTAACAAAAAGTGGCCCACATCTTGTTAGTTCACACATTTTGGTTTGAATATTTGTATGGGACAGACGGGGAGTAATCTTCTTTGTAAGCAATTTGTTTGAAAGGATGTCTGGAGTTTCTAAGCCTCATGGTGAAGCAAACCCCCGTCTGGGGGGAATTGCCAAAAAGCCGAACATGTCCGGGAAAAATACTGGCCGGGCACTTCCCCTCCTGAGGCTGCTGTGCTCCTCTCCTGGGCTCCAGCTGCTCTGCTCCGGCGGCGCAGGGTCCGGAGGCAAGGGGGCTGCCCGAAGCCAGAGCACTCGGGCAGCTCGGCTCTTAACCAGAGCCGAAGAGTCAGGGGAGGAGCACAGCAGCCGGAGCCCGGGAGGGGAAGTGCCCAGCCGGGGGCGCAGGGTCCGGAGGCATAGGGGCTGCCCGAAGCCCGAGCGCTACCGGCTTCACAGTTTGCTGGGCAGCCCCCAGACTCTGCGCCCGCGGCTGGGCGCTTCCCCTCCTGGGCTCCAGCTGCGCTGGGGAAGCGCCGGCCACGGGCGCAGGGTCTGGGGGCTGCCCAGCAAACCGTGAAGCCGGTAGCGCTGGGGCAGCCCTATTCGCGTGGCTGGGAGGAAGGAGGGGGAGTTAGGGTGGGGACTTTGGGGAAGGGGCGGGGAAGGGGTGGAGTTGGGGCGGGGCCGTGGGTGGGAAAGGGGCAGGGCCAGGGCCCCATGGAGTGTCCTTTTTTTTTTATTTTTTAAATATGGTAACACTGAACATAATTTCTAATTTCTTCATATAGCACAGACATGGACACACACCATTAAACAAGTTCAAATCATTCTGAAGAGATCAGGAGTACCCAAATTCTGTAATACTGACAGCACTGGTGGCAGCTGACAAAAACCCCAAGGGCTGCACATATTTTGCATGTACTTCAAATTAAAAAAAAAAAAAAAAAAAAGACCATATTGATTTGTAATTCTATCTTCCATGATAGCTGCACATCAGCCAAGCTCATCAGCAATTAAAACCTGTATTTACATAAACTTTGTCCTCACCTTGCATTATAGGGAATAATTACAGATGGGTTTAGAGGATCATGTGACCTTACACACATTCCACAGGCCTTCAAAGGGCTTGTCCAGTCTACACTGGAAAGGCTATAGCTGAGCTGCTATAGTTCCTGAGTGCAGACACACCAGTGGCTCTCAAATTTTTTTTTTTTTTTTTTTTTTTTTTTTTAACTGGTGACCCCTTTCACATATCAAATCTCTGGGTGCAACCCCTCTTATAAATATATAAAAGTGTTTTTAATTTAACACTCTTATAAATGCTGGAAGCAAAGCGGGGTTTGAGGTGGAGGTGGACAGCTCACGACCCCCCCCCCCCCCCCATGTAATAACATCCTGACTCCCAGTTTGAGAACCCCTGACCTACATGGAGGGAAGGGATTCTCCCATCAGCATAGGCAATTCACCTGCCCAAGCGGCGGCAATGCCTCTTCCATTTCTCTAGTGCTGTCTAGGTCGGTTGAACTACATAGCTCAGGGTGGGGATTTTTCACACCCCTGAGCAACATAGCTGGCTCAACCCAACTTTTTAAGTACAGGCCAGGCCAAAGTCAGAAGAATCACACATGTGGGTTCTGACCTGGGGGAAAACATCTATCCCCTTACCTACATCACTAAGATACAACATGGAAGTCAGTCAAACTCCATTTTGCATCTGCATGGGTGCTTTATACACATCAGTAGAGTACCAACTTCTGAGCCCAGCAGAAAAAGTCTGAAAGACAGGAAGCCTCAGTTTGAGATGCACCAAGAATGTAGGCATTGCAAGGTTTTGATGTGTTGGGTTCCTATTTGGCCTGTCAATAGTGGAGACACTAAAGAGAAGAGCACTAACTCCTGGATCAAGGTGTCATCCCCTAAACAAATCAACAAGTGTAATGAAAGTTAGTCTCACTTATAAAAAGTTTTGATTTCCATAGCTGTTCTAGCTTTAACAAAAAAAACCACCACCCACCCAGAGTAGAGTAGTCAATTACAGGAATAAAATCTCATTTGGTCTCCCTGTTGGCGTCAAGCTAGCATACATTTATTGTCTATGCTGTTACCCACAGCTCACATACTGATTAGAGAAATTACAGTGTGAGGGAACAAGTATCAAATACAGGGCTTGAACAACCTACTCACACAGGAGAAATTTTGCCTGGGCAAGTGGACTGAATGGAGGCAGAGAACCCCTGGCTCTTTCCTCTCCCGCCCCTCCTTTTTTGAGGTGAGGAGGCTCCAAAAAAGGAACAAAGCTGAACAAGCAGCACTAATTGCTTTCCATATTGGGGGGGCGGGGAAGAGGTGGGCAGGGATTACATCAGTGAAGCTCCTTTAAAAGGAGTCTCAAGTGTGTCTAGGAGAAGAGCAGACCCAGGAGGAGTCTTGTCAGAGGCTGGGGCCCAATTGCCCCCCAGGGGAAAAGACCCAAAATTCATTTATTCAGGGAGCCTACCATTCATTAACTGTATGTGTGGATTCATGATTTTATATTGGGCGTGGGATGGATTACAGAGTTTATAGAACAGTGAAGATGTGGCAATTTAAATTAAATAGATACAGGGGGGGGGGGGGGTGAGGGTTTGGCAGTGCAAGTACTTTTCACCTGGGACAGTAGGTGAGGAATTGTCAAAGAATTTTCTTCAAGTCCTTTCAAAAACTCAAGACACATTACACCCTACTTGTGTCTTAAGATTCTGTAGGTCACTGTATTTAGGGCTAGTCTACACTGGCAACACTAAAGCAGAGCTGTGGCAGCATTTTAATGTGCCTTGTGTGGTCACGGCGCAGCGCTGACTCCCAGCGCTCTTAAAAAAATAAAAATTAAACCACCTTAACAAGGGGCACAGCTCCCAGAGCTGGGGCACTGTTTACCCTGGCGCTTTACAGCGCTGCAACTTGCTGCGCTCAGGGGGGTGTTTTTTTCCACACCCCTGAGCGGAAAGTTGCCACACTATTAATTGTCAGTGTAGACAAGCCCACAGTTTACTGCCTTTCACAGAAGCCAAAGCCATTCTCCCACCAAAGAGAAGCCAAGTTCACTGCATTTTTACTGAAGTCAAGGCCTAATACAGCACTATGATGAAAGAAGAAGAGGCTGTAGAGTCTTCTTCCTTACACACAAAATAATGTTTCTTAAAAATGCTCATTCAATAACTAAGGCTGTGTGTACACGGCCACTTTCAGCGCTAAAAGTTTAGTCATTCAGGGGTGTGGAAACACACACACACACACACACACACACACATTAGGGCTGAAAAGCGCCAGTATAGACAGTGCTTTTGTCGCCGGGAGCCCTCGTTCGGGGCTGGTTTTAAATCACCGGGAGAGCTCTTCCCTGGCGATAAAGCGCGTCTACACTGCCCACGTCACAGCGCTGCCGTGGCCGCACTGTAACATGGGCAGTGTAGACATTAGTGACTCTGGTTCACTGGTGACATTACCTCTCAATATTTAAGAGCTGTGTGCACGATTCTATGTATGCAAACAAACAGTCAAGTAGAAACTAAACTATCATTCGTATTGACAAATAACTGATATATTCACAAGTAATTGCATGAGAAAGTTAGGCTCAACAACTTGAGTATGCACTGGCTTTGTGCGTCTTATCAATTTACCCCAAGGACACAAACTAAGCATCAATTAAGCAAGACATCTAACAGCAAGTACACACGTTATTGCTGCTTCCCACATATTTCAGCAGCTCACTAAATATCCTTAGTAATATTTTGACTATTAAATGAGTTACACTTTTTATGTCACATTGTGTGCCAATGTGATTCTCAGACATGCTCCTAGGGAAGGGGAACATTGCAGCCTGCTTGCTGAAGCCAACAGGCACGTTGAAGATAGTCTTACAGTAGCAGCATGAGCTCCTTCTTGAATACTTTTCTCCATTTTAAAAATAATCTCAACAGTATATTTTAAACTGGTTTGGGTAATCCTGAATTCTGCTGCAGCCACATCAAACCACTGCACATATCAATACACTTGCATAATATGGGGTATTTTAATTATAAACACCAGAAAACCAGTTTAGAATGAAGATTCTGTTATAGAAGAGGCAAACATAGGGCCCAATCCTGCAAACACTGCCAGATATTGAGCTCACCTACTATAATGCTTCTCATCCAATCACAAGTGTCTGCAGTATCCTGGCCATTGTGCTTAAGATCTCAGCACAGAGCTTCAGGGAAAGGAGGGCTTATTTATTTTAAAACAGAACTTAGCTTGACCATTGTTAGTTGCACAACTGTAAACAAAAGCCAAAATCACAAGTCAGATTGTTATGATGATCAAGGAGTTATGTTTAAAAACAAAACAAAACAAAAAAAAACCACCACCTGGCAAAAGCACAAAGATAATTTTAAGAGGTAAACAGTACAGATTTTAAACTTTGGGAAGTGACTTGTGAGTGTCTAGCAAATACTTTTAATGAGGGTAATATTAGCTCTAGATACTTACAGTCTTTGCTCAACCAGATTCAGGGATAAACAACTATCAAATGGGTAGCCGTGTTAGTTTGTATCCACAAAAACAACGAGGAGTCTGGTGGCACCTTAAATACGAACAGATTTATTTGGGCATAAGTTTTCGTGGGTAAAACCCCACTTCTTCAGATGCATGGAGTGACTTCATGCATCTGAAGAAATGGGGTTTTTTTACCCACAAAAGCTTATGCCCAAATAAATCTGTTAGTCTTCAGGGATAAACAGAAGCTCTATGATAGGCTGTAGGCTTTTCAAAATTAGCTATTAAAAAGGTGTGTGTTACAAACTGACAGATGATTAAGAGGGAAGAGAAACCTTACCTTGCTTCCCTACAGAAAAGAACACAGGGCTTGTCAGACTTTCAGATGGAATATTTATTAGTCTTTACATGAAAATCTGTCTGTTTTGGTGACAGAACAACATTCTTTAGCTTGTAGAATTTTGTTTTTTAAAAAAATTAAGCCTGCTAAGTAACATTAAGAATAAATATGCAGATGCTGATATTCTGACCACCAAACTACTTGAATGCTTTAAAAAGTAGGTGGTGTTTATACGGTGTTTATACTTTGCAGCCATAAATACAGAAGGAATTTTTCTAGCTGATGAGGTACTTCTGCATTCCCCTCTCCAAGAATTGTTAGCTGCCTGCCCTGAAACTGATTTGCTTCAGAAAAGACATTGCAAGTATTTTCCTGACAAACTAGTTCTTGTAACTTTACAAGACCATTTAAGATCAAACAGTATTTTGTTCTTGCAAATCAAAACATACCATTAAGAGTTTTGGGCCAGTTTTAGAGGATGTTTAGAAGAATGGTTGCAAGCAAGTCTGACAAAGGTCCTGTCTCTGCACTGTAATTTCACCATACTGGGGGAATGTGATGCAGTATGGGGACCATGTTTTAAAAAGTGTATTTGTGTTGTGCTTCCAGCCCTACAAAAGTCGAAGTCTATATGATAATTTTTGTACACCGTAAAAGCAGAGAATAGCCCCACCTATGCTGCATGATGGATCTGTACTTTAGCCCTCTCGGGACTACAATATATTCTATTGTAACTTCTAATCAGGTCCTGAATGCAATGTAGATAGAGACCAATGTCAACATATGACAACACTAGGAAAAGATGTATTTTTAAAACATTATTTTAACTAAAACATTGAAAAATTTTGCATGGACAGGGAAAGTTGGATTTTAACATTGTGTGAAGAGATGGTGAATCAATCACCTTTTGAAATGTGTTAGTTAAAAATGTCATGGCTAATACATTTTAAAGATACACCTTTTATCCTAGTCTAAACAAAAGCAGGGGGGGTTGCTCGTCTATCAAAAAAATGTAGGAGACTAGTTCAACATCACAGGGCATACAAGAGACGAAACACACATTTCCTATAATCAATTATTCTATGCCCCCAATATCTGACTAATAACTAACTATTTAGAGACCCATAATTCAAAATGAACCTCCTTCACTAGGTAGGTGGGGAGGGGGAGAAGGGTGAGAGAGAGAGAGAGAGCGCTAGTCTAGATTCTGCAGATTGCCATGTGTACTAATTAAATACTGTCTCACTAGTGGTTAGTTCTGTGTTTTCACACATGCATGGAATTTAGAAGGTGCAAATGTTTCTTATTTTCAGCCTGTGATATTATCAGGTTGGAGCATTTCAAACTGAATACCTAGTAAATGAATTCATGGAATGCTATTGCAATCACTGTCATTACAGACAGAACTTTTTTGGTGACCCCTTATCTATTTAAATACTCTACCACAAGTAACTAACTTCATTTGCAAATCAATAATCCCAGCAGGATTTTGCCTGCCAGAGTAAAGCTGAACCTCTGTAATTATTTTCCCAGGGTCTATAATGTTAACAGCAAATTACATTACCCACTAAATCAAGAGTGGGGGGAGAAAAGTATAATAAATACTTAATATACAAAAATACCTTTGCTTTGTTCCCCTCATCCCAACCCTCCTAACTAGAATGTGATTAATGGAATTTTCCAGCAACTCAGCTTGAAACATGTTTTTGCCCATCTCACTGCTATGGCAGAATCAGATAATTGCAGTGTGACTCAACAAATGCACAGCTGTTCATTAAAATATATTCACCAAACAAATATGAGCAGGCCAGGAGACTAAGATGTCCAAAGGGACTCCACACAAGTTAGTTAGGAAGAAAGCAGAAAAAGGAAGATCACAGCTTGAAGTCATCAACAATATCCCTAGACAGTTAGCCCTCTACAAATGTGAGGGAACAAGCCACATATTTCTGTTTTTCCAAGAAGGCAACTTGAAGGGAGTTTTTAAATTGGGCTCATCACTCTTTTTAGCTTCTTTATGATGGTTAAGGCTGGAAAGGTTGTGGTTTGGGGGGGGGGCAGTGCTCTGAGGCAGGAAGATTGGGGGGGGGGGTACAATGGGTTAACTTCCCCCCTTTCCTCCAAAAGGAGCAGCCAGTCATAGAAGTTTAGGAGATGTTTAAAGACTTAAAAAAAAAACAAAAAAAAAAAACACACCACACACGACACTCTCTATTATGCTGGTCCACACACACGTCATTTAAGGAGTTTTCATTAAATTCTTTCCCTAACTATCCTCTTGAAAGGCAAATAGCTGAATGTAATTAGTTATCCAGGCAAAGAAGGAGGATCCAGCTACACAAGCAAGTTTAGCTCTCAGAAACTGTATTACAATACCACAGAGAGCCTTGACTACATTATACTATATAATTTGGTTTTGCCTGTTTGGACAGGAACAAACCATGTTACCAAACTTGTAGGATCTTAGGTACAGGCAAGGTCAAACTATGGTACAATAGGACTAGGGATTACACAATAAACACCTTGGTAGATTTGCTGAACAACAGCATACCCAAGAATAGTTCAAGGGAACTCATTCCCCCACTCCGCCATGCCACACACTTCCTTCCCCCGATGAGATTTTGCAAGTTTGCTCGGCTCTGGATGCAGCTACACAGCAAAAATAAAATAAAATAAATAAAAACCCCACACCACACAGTTTAATCTTATCTACTTTTATGTTTAGAACCTAAAGACTACCTATCATTTCTAGAATATTTTAAACTCACTCAGTTTTAAGATGACAAATAAAAGTCATAGATTGTGGACACTCTAAAGTAATAGCTTAGTTATTGATCTTTACGGTAAGGTAAGGAATCATTTTCAAACCCATCAGAATCTCCTTAAAATCCTGTAGGTAGTTTGTTTCTAAACAGCCTTATTAGACTGAATCTTACGGTTTTCAATGAAGTGGGTGAAGCAACAAAAAAAAAACAACACTAATTTATGAGGGGGGGGATGCTTCCGAAACAGGAGACTATATCATTTCTCACCCATGAAAATTATCTTTCAAACACCAGGCTAACGTGATATATTTATGTGACCCACCTTACCAGAATATAAGCTTTCACTTAATATTTAAAGTTTCTTGGAGTGATGGTTATGAAGAAAGCCTTCCAAACCAGGTGTAAACCAATGCAATGTTTGTCTGTCTGCAGACTCAGGAAGACCGCAATAGTTTGAGGGGTTCTGAACTAACTTCTCCTTCTATCAAACTCCTCAGTAAAATAACTAAAGCCTGATTATGCTTTCAGCAACATCTCTATGCAGATCATTTTAGTGGAAGAATTAAGGAATGGGGAGAAACTTACAGTGATACAGAAAGGTCAAAGAAAAGAAAAAGATTGTGAAAGATAAGAGAAACAAGGAGAAAAAGCTGAAAGGTGAGCTTACTTTCCCAATGAGTGATACTGAATGCCATTATAAAGATACTAACAAATAATGCATATAAAAATAAGTTACAATATTACATAAAAGGCAATACTCTAGCATTGATCTTTGTGCAAGTCGAAAGAGATCAGAGAAAGTTTCACTAAGGATATGTATGTAGCCATAAATGTACACTTCACCCCACTAAATTTAAAAGATTAACCCAGTCTCTGGCAGAATGAGTTTGTTACTCCAGTTCCTTCTTGCACTTAGGGTATGTCTACACTGGAAACTTCAAAGCGCTGCCGCGGGAACGCTCCTGCAGCAGCGCTCTGACGTGAGTGTGGTTGCGCAAGAGAGCTCTCCCGGCGCTCCTGGTAATCCATCTCCACAAGGGGATTAGCGCCACGTGCTGGGAGCGTGGCTCCCAACGCTCGGAGCTTGTCTACACTAGACTTTAAAGTGCTCAGACTTGCTGTGCTTAGGGGGGTGATTTTTCACCCCCCCCCGAGCCAGCAAGTTAGAGCACTATAAAATGTACGTGCAGACAAGCCCTTAGTGTGTGTTGGGTGGGGGGGGACAGACGTGACCTAGATCTCAGTCACTGGCAAGACAGGTAACCCATCTCCACAAAAGCCCAAGTCTTATTCTAACTCAGCAGCAGACAATGAACCACATTTGTCTATGGAGGCGCAAGCAAAGCAGGAAAAACTTCAGCTGGAGGAGAGCCGAGTGGTCCAGGAAGCTGCAACATAGAAAATGAACTCAGGCACCTAAGATAATGCTCAGAAACGAACTGCAGTTAAACAAGCTAGAAGGGGCACAAAAATATTTGGGGGGGAATTGAAACATCAGCAACAGGGGCATCATGGTCCTACTGCCACCTCCAGGCAATAGAGGGAAAGAATGTAATGCCGCGCCCATGATAAACAGATGATAAAATAAGGGAACTCTTTGCCCAGCTCCTTCTATACCCTCCACTTTGTTCCAGCTCTATCAGGAGTTTGTCAGCCTTTTAGACTGGAATTCCTTCAAATGAGTACCCTACTCCCTAAAAATGGGGCTAGACCAGCATACGCAGGGCTGGAGATTAATCCCTCCATAAAGATCACTGGACCTCAACCACTGCCCATGGGGAAGGGAAAGCCTCTCACGAAAGGTTCCCCCTCTGACTCCCAAGCTCAAAAGGCAGAGACATAAGCTTAACAAAACCCATCCTAGAAGGGGCATGAAGTAAACCAATACTCAACTTAAACGGAGCAAGAAATTAAGAGTCAGAGTCCGAACCAGAACAACGGCAGGAGCAAGGTCCAGAGAAAAATGGCAAAAGCCTTGATAAGCCACATTTGGAGTGGGGGAGGGTGGTAAGGGGGAAGAGGTGAAGAGCAGGGAGGGAGGACACTAAAAATTCCCTAGTGTAGACAGGGAATAAGGACTTATATGCAGTAGAAATTTGCAGCCAGAAATGCAGGCTAGCATAGCTACACCAGTGCAAGCCATCAGCAAAGACCGAGAAAGCCTTTACTTGCCCTGAGGAAGTTTACCCCCATTTCAAGCAATAGCAGTCAGTCAGTCATATGGACACAGCTTTAGATCAGGGGTCTCAAACACGGGCCGGAGCTCTCCCCTGGAGCCCGCCAAGCTCCCCATGCCGCCCCCTCCCCAAGTTATTTTATGAGGCAGCTAAGCTCCCTGCTCACTACTCCCCAATGTTTGGGGCCAGGTCTCTCCCCCAGCCCCGCCTGCCACCCCCACGCGTCTCCCCCGGGCTCACTTGCTGCCCCCTCACCGCCCGGAGTCTGCAGCTCATGCTGACTCCACTCCGCTCTGCCAGCTTCCAGCATCACCTGCTGCCGCAGGGTCCTAGTGCCCACCTCCACTATGGCCAGGGCAGGCTGCCCTTCCCCTTCCCTTCTGCTCTAGTTCTGAGCCTCTCCAATGTCCCAAACCCCTCATCCTGAGCCCCACAGCCCTCACCCCTGCACCCTCTCCTATCCCCAAACTCCATCCCAGAGCCTGCACCCTCCACCCCAGCCAGGAGCCTGCCCCCAAACTCCATCCCAGAACCTGTATCCCAGATCCCCTCCCCCACCCAAACTCCCTCCCAGAGCCTTAGGCAGGTGGGGGTGGAGTTGGGGGGGGGAGGTTCTGGGCACCACTAAAGTTTTTACAAGCCTGCCATCCCTGGAAGAGGCAGAGCAGGAGTGGAGTGGAGGTGCAGCCCAGTGCAGTGGGGTGCGGGAACGACAACTTTAACAGAAGTAAAGCCAACTAAGTGCATGTTTTGTCCTTTGAGTAAGGTGCATTACTGTTGGTGGCACTTAGCACTTTCCAGGAGGGAGGGGGGAGAAGCAGGGAGCTGCATGCTCAGGGGAGGAGGAGGAGGAGGAGGAGGAGACGAGATGGGGCAGGGGCGGGGCCGGCGAAGGGGTCAGTGATGCAGCCCTCAGGCCAATGCACTAGTCCTCATGTGGCCCTCGTGGTCATTTGAGATTGAGACCCCTGATTTAGATCCTGAGTGCTCAGCAGGGACCCTAGAAATCCATTTGCCACAGAAAAATGCAGAATTTGTGTTTTTACAGAGAATCAAGTTTTTACATTTTGTGGGGAAAAAACAAAACAAACTAAATTTTACTAAAATTACCAGTGTCATTTATTCAATGCATGCAACCTCCCGCTCTTATGACTGATTTTTGAATGCACTTTAAGTTTACAGCTGAACCCCATTTATTCAATCTAATTGGGATGGGGCCAGATTGGGGGAGGGGGTCAAAAATCCAGATAACCAGAAGAATTGGCAAAGAGCTTTCTCCCCTTATTTTAAGATGGGGTGAGGGGTTTGGGGAGTTGGCTCCAGCCAATATTTCAGTTGATACAGAAAGCCAGATGATGAGGATTGGATAAACAGGGTTCTATAGTATATCAATAAAACATTGTGTTCAACTGATACCTACTGTGACAGACCCAGACCAGTGGGGTACAAGAGTCTGGTAGAGGGCAAATATACTAGTCACTGGATGAGTAGTTTTCTGTTCCCTGAGTGACCAGAGTAGGGGCTGCACTAGAGTAATCAGGAACCTGCCAGAACCAATTAAGACAGCAGGATAATTAAGACACCTGGAGCCAATTAAGAAACTGCTAGAATCAATTAGGACAGGATAGCTAATCAGGGCACCCGAGTTTAAAAAGGACCTCAGTTCAGTTTGTGGTGTGCATGTGAGGAGCGGAGAGTGAGAAGACATATTGCTGGAAGACTGAGGAGTACAAGCATTATCAAACACCAGGAGAAAGTTCCTGTAGGGAGGAGGCGGCTATGGTGAAGTAGCCCAGGGAGTTGTAGCTGTCTTGCAGCTGTATCAGGAGACACTCTAGACAGCTGCAGTCCACAGGGCCCTGGGCTGGAACCTGGAGTAGAGGGCGGGCCTGGGTTCCCTCCAAACCTCCCAACTCCTGATCAGACACAGGAGGAATTGACCTGGACTGTGGCTTCTATGAGAGGGTAAGGTCTCTGAGCTGTTTCCCGACCCACATGGTGAATCTGAGGCGAGAAAACCTGCCAATAAGCGCAGAACCCACCAAGGTAGAGGAGGAACTTTGTCACACTATATATACTGTGGCTATGGAAACTAAAGTTCAGCATTTCATTTAAATGACAGATTTGAGATTTTGTTTTTAAAAATTGGACAATTCATGGGGGCGGGGTTAAAAATCACTGAAAACTAGGATCCCTGGTGATCAGCAATGGCTTAGTTCCACACTACATGAGGGTGGCTGATACTGCCTCCTATAACTATTAGTATTATGCCATGAATCAGCATAGTTGAAGTAGCTACCTTACAACAGCTGCACTGCAAGGTCAGAGAAACTGGAGAATGAGGGTTTTGTTAGAGGCCTGAAGCAGTTAAATAGCACAGTAAGTTATCAGATACTGGATGAGGAGGGCATTCCACTGAATGGAAAACCTGCATTCACTGTTAGTAAGATTTGCCAGGACTCAGGAGAAGGATGCAACTCAGATCAAGAGGAGGAAATAAGCAGAACAGTTATTTAAAAACAAACCTTCTTCATGGATTGTAGGAAATATTTAGCTTAAAAAGTTAAATAAAAAATAGTCACTATATAGACCAATAGAAGTGATTTTTTTCCCAGGGTGGTAAGCCACCAAGAGGCCACATGACCCCTAAGAATACACTCTTTCAGAGAGAGATGTATTGACTTCTCTCCATCCTCCAGCCCCTGCTCCTTCCTACCACAAACTCTATACATGGCTAAAGCATTTTAAAATCCTCTTTTTTCCATGCAATATTGATCATTAAAGATTAACCTTTAACTGTAACAGAAGAAAAAACTCAAAAAACCCAGTCCCACCCAAATCATGTAAGTGTTTTTATTTTAATACTTTTGTTAGTCTGCAGCTGGCACTGATCACTGCCAATATGGAGTTTTTTTTCCAGTGAAGACGGCATTGTTTTATTGGCTTCTTCAGCAATGCATGCACCATTAATGGAGTTTTTATCTCTCCATATTCCTGTCAGTACAGAACCAGCCAGTCTGACTCTGTTGTCATCATTAAGAAAGCTTATTTTTCCATTCACTATCTTTAATCCAAAACAACATCTGGAACTTCAGCTTCTGTTGTATAAAGGCGAACAGATTAAAAACAAAAAAAACCCACCACATATCAGCTTCCAGAGCATTATAAGTTTCTGCTTTTATCTAAAATTCTCCATATGTACATTTTCAACAATTCTGCTAGCTAGCCAATCAGCTTTTAAAAATATAAATCTCTTTTCCTCCTTCTCTCTGCACATTTTTGATAAGGACTCAAACCCACAAAAATCTTTCCAACTAAAATGATTAGAGATAAATCACCACAGAAATACAGTAGTTAGGTCTTCAGGAACAGAAATCATACTAAAGCTTGTAGTACAGATGAGTTCTTTGAAACATAGTATATTTTAAGGTAAGACACTAGAGACTTAAGAGGAAATGAAAAAGCCTTTAGTGAAATATTACTCCTGTGTACCTTACTGGAGAAAGTAATGGAAGAAAAACCTGGCGCCATTACACCATGAGTACATCTCCTACTTGAACAGACAGCTGTCTCCATCATCATTTAAGTATGCTTTTTGCTTAGCTCATGTTCAACGAACCATGAATCAATACAGAGGAAACACAAAGCCATGCTGGAGACACAGAAATCAAGCATGTACACACTATTTTTTGGAAGAAAGATATACTGGAGAAAGGCATGCCACATAAAACAGTTAAATGGTGCCAAGTATCAGAGGGGTAGCTGTGTTAGTCTGTATCCTCAAAAACAATGAGGAGTCTGGTGACACCTTAAAGGCTAACAGATTTATTTGGGCATAAGCTTTCGTGGTTAAAAAACCCCACTGACTCCTTGTTTTTATAAAACACTTGTTTTCCCATTGTCACCTGTTTAACTTGGTATTTAATTAGTAGATTGTCATGATTACTGTACATTTCTTAACCAGCAACCAGACTTAAGAGAACTGTGGGCTGGAGACAAGCCCTCTGAGCAATACTTTCACAGCTGTTTGACCCATCCCCACCCCATATAAGAAAGGGGGTGGGGGACAGCAAGACTTTACCTAATCTAGGGAAGAAAAAAAAAAAATTACTTTAATGCATAGCTCCATTTAACAGAGGACACACTTAGCACAACTTAACATTGAAGAAAGCCAGTATTGGGCAATCGCTGCAGAGTAAAGATTTTTCTTCAATTGTTTAGTAAAACACCTACTGTCTAAGCCACAGACTCCTGCTCAGACATGAAGCTATATCTTAGAGCATGGTGTCATCTGTTAATGACAGACTGTGTAACTTGATCTTCTCGGTTGGTGCTCTGAGTAAGCACTTCCTTCTCTCCCCCTTCCTATAGTCCCATCCTACTGTGCCAGCTGTTTCTGACAGCCAAATTGCTGTGTTCTAAGCAATGAATGCTGTCAGAGAGAATTTTCATTTCTGTAATGCATAGGCCTCCATGGACAAATTATACTGTTTATAGTCCTAGGCTGCAGGAAGCTGCTTTGCTGTTGAAAGGCTGCCAAATGCAGGGTTTTGGAGGTTTTTTAAGCTGACAATCACGTAAAATGAATCTAATGACCAAAGCAGTACAGAGTGTATATTTTCAAGAACAAAACATATGTCAAGAATTTCTCTGTCTAGCAATAGAGTTTTAACAGAATGACAGTGGAAACCAATTAAGAGTTCCTGTTAAACACAATCCAATGGAAAGATGGGATGCCAACCGTTACACAGCACAGCTATCTTACCAAAGCCTCTCTGCAGTGACTAGGTGCTCTGAAGAAGTGTCTTGTGCCAGCTTCAGTCTGGGAACCAACAACTGCATACACCCAAGTGATAATTTGATGTTGGATACATACATAGTTCTTCTGTTTGTGATGCTTAAGGAATGACGCTGCTTTATGCTGCATAAGGCAAAGAAACCCAACAGTATCAAATATTCCATCTGTAGCCTCCTCCCTATGCAACAGTTACTGAGAAAGTGCCTAGTATTTTAAGCAGCCATTTTTATTTTTAATATCCCTCTTAAATGGGTACACACGAAGTTGCAAGACTTAGAGCACTAGCTAAATCCATTACAGCATGAGGAGAATTCACTGATAGTTTCCCCCACACATGCAGCTCTGCCAGTGCAGAGTACAATGTGTCATACAACACCCCCTGCTATTCCAGGCTTGGGATCCCACAGCCAACTCTGCCAGCGCATCTCAGGCCAGTCACGAAAAACTCTGTTATTCTAAAGATGGGGACCTCTCAAGCAGAGGCTGAAGATTACAGCTGACTAAAGGAGTTATTCCCTTTTAACATTATTCATTGATTGCACCCGTGCATCAAATAAGTTACTTAATTATCTTTTATCCAGCCTGGGGAGCTCGCTGAATAATATAACACATTATCTGTTGAATAATGTGAGCTACCAAAAAAAAAAAAAAAAAAAAAAAAAAAAAAAAAAACTGTCAAAAAATTTCAAACCAGCTCTATTGCTGATCTTGCCAAACCATGCAGTGCTTATTTGTCTTGTCAAATATGCCCTAAGGACAAGGACAACACCACACTTGTGATTTCATTTAGTATTTGAGTCTGCCCTTTTTGCCGCCCTCCCCCCACAACAAAAAAAGAAAAGATAAAAGGGCACCATTGCTTGATTTTCACCACAGTTTAACGAAAAGGTGCAGGGAAGGTCATCAGGTGGTCTGAGCATACTACAGGCTTTCAAGAACTGTGCTAGCAAGCTTTGAAACCCAGTGACAAGTTACCATTCACTACCGCAAGTAGTGAAGTCTGACCCAATTTGGCTCAAGTATCAAACAACCTTCTGCCAGAAGCTTTCATCCCTTTTCAAATTAACTGTGCTATGCAGTATTTTCATAAGTAATGCTTCCTTTATTATAATATGCACCTATGAAGTTTCACTACCTAAAATGCTGTGTGAAAGTTTTATTTTTTAAAAAACAAACAGGATTTCTTTCCTCCTGTTCTACTCCTATTTAATCTGTTCCATTTCCTCACTATCACCTGTTTATTTTCATTCCCCCCCCCTCTCCCCCCACCAAAAGACACTTTCAATGGAGAAAGACAGTGAAGTGCATCTATCATTTCCCTTACCTTTCCTTATTGCTACTCACCTACAGGCTCCTTCCTTACCCTTTTCTGCCACTATCTTATGATGAACTCTCTGATTTGCCTTATGTGCCCACTCAGCTGGTAGTTTAGATCCATTTCACATTAAAGTCAAAGGAAAGATTCCATTGGTCTTCAGTGAGAGCTGGATCAAGCTCCAAGTACCAACCTTGGGGCTCTCTAGCTAATGGGAATCTTCAGCCATGGTGCTGGTCCCATTCTCAATACTTGAGGCAGGAGAAGAGACACCTCCCATCCCTTCCCCGCACATACTCTTTTTAAAATAATATTTTTGACATGCATGATTTCTCTAACTCCAAGCTGGATCACAGTTTAATTCTAAACAGCATCTCTCTAGAATTTGCTTACAAAATAGCCTTTCCAAAAAACAGTGCAGTATTACTGAACAGATTGACTGCAAGGAAGAGACTGGGATAGGTAGAAAAGGAAAAATCTCTTGCACCAGTACAGCTTTCTTTAACACTATTAGAGATCAGCTTCACCTGATTTCACTGTTAATGGTTTGACAATTTTGGGAAGAGTTGCAAAACAAAGATTGAACAGCCATGGCAACATTAATAAGTGCAGCCATCTCATCCTTCATTTCAACTTATTCCACTTGTTTTATTTGTAAGTGCCACAGAAAACACACAAGCAGTGATACTGCCTTCTAGTTAATGCCCCATCCCACTTCCATGGGAATTGGGTGCAAAATTCCCCATCAGTTCCAATCAGGATCTGGCCTGAAGGAATTAAAGTCAAACCTCACTTCTTATAGTTCTCCTTCCCCCAATGTTTCAGAGTCAGATTCAGGCTACTTACCAACCAGTTTGGTAAGCTCTTCAGGGCAGGAACTGTCCTTTGTGATGTGTTTAAGTGCCCAGCATAACAGGACCCAGCCAGGCTGCGTCCTATAAGTAGTATCCCAATATCTATGGGAAATAATTATTAACACAGCTGCATTTTTAAGGGAAGAGTCTTTTAGTGTTAGCTTCCAACGCCTACTATTTCAGGAGCTTAAAAACTTACATTGCTAGTATGGCTCCAAATAATAAAATCTTACACTGGTAACAGAACTTTTCAGGGCAGGCCATAGGCTGGCGTGAAGCATGTCGCTGCAAAGGGTCCCACACCTCTGGGGTTATGATTGTCAGCTTCCTTCCAAATCCCTCTGCAAGGGGCATTAGTCCAACCAACTAGCTGCCTCACCCTCTCACTTCTCCTCATATTGCTGTCTGAAATTTTAATTTGCACCTGGCATCACAAAGCCTACACCCATCCCAGCTGTGGATGAAAGGGTGGAGTGCAGAATATAACTGCTGTCCTCTCCTCCTTCCCATAAGATTGCCTATGCCCTTACCACAAGTGCACCTGCATTAATGGGAGTGCTAGTTCAGGCTGGTCTCCAGCATTTTAACCACATTGTGCAATCTTTCTCAGAGCAAGTCTAGACTGTATTTACTTATATGCCAGCAGCAGTGTCTGTATTAGCATTCCCACCAGTGGAACTATTAAGGAGTTAACAAGCACAAGCTCTGGGGAGATTCTGTGCTGAGCCTCATAGGGTTCTATACAGTGCAATCAGAAGTTGACTGCAGCCTGGGTAGACATACCCAAGTAACAGCAACAGTGAAGCCACAGCAGAGGAGCTGTGCAAGCCCACCCAGGACCCTGGTTATGTACTCAAGTGGCTAGCTTGTGCTGCCACAGCTTCATGCAATTGTTATTTGGGCTACTGATTTAGCTCGGTATGTCTGCATGAGTTGTCGCACCTCTCAGAGGCAGAGCCTGTATTTTCTTTTGATGCTTGTAAGAGTAGGTGGACTATCTAGACTCACATGTTCTATTTGCTTATTTATCCGAAGAATATTTTGGTCAGGGTAGTGCACGAATCATCAAAATAAAGTGAACAGGAGCAGTGCCCATCTAGAATAGAATGTCACCCACTGCACATATTCCCAATACATCTCTTACCATTGTACTGGGGAGCACTTTGCATAAATTAGCGCTACATCAATTTGCCATGGAGGGAGCAACATTCTTTTTGACTCCCTCTGCTGTAGCCACTTTACTTGAATAGGGTACAGAGCCAGGTGTTGGTCAACCAGTAGAGCACTGAAGGGGCACTTCTCTATAGCAGTGGTTCTCAACCAGGGGTACATGTACCCTGTGGGGGTATGCAGAGGTCTTCTGAGGCACACCAACTCCTCTAGATAGTTACCTAGTTTTACAACAGGCTACATAAAAAGCATTAGTGAAGTCAGTACAAACTAAAATTTCAGACAATGACTTGTTTATACTGATAGATTATATATATATGTATATATATATATATATATACACACACACACACACACACTGAAAAGTACAATATTTATATTCCAATTGATCTATTTTATTATGGTAAAAGTGAGAAAGTAAGCAATTTTTCAGTAAGTGTGTTGTGAAACTTTTGTATTTTTATGTCTGATTTTGTAAGGAAGTAGTTTTTAAGTGAGGTGAAACCTGGGGGTACGCAAGACAAATCAGACTCCAGATAGGAGTACAGTAGTCTGGAAAGGTTGAGAACCACTGCTCTACAGTACAGCTGAAGTGAACTAGGCAAAGAAAAGGAAATACAGAGTAGACCTTATTTGAAGTACTAAGGCAGCTAACTTAGAGAACGTCTCTTACTAGTAATGCCAAAATTAATTTGATTCAGAGAAAGATTAAATCAAATTTTAAAAAGTTTAGCGATTCTAAACGCTACCTGGTCTTCTTAAAAATAATGTTTCTGGAATAGGTTTCACATTTATACTTAATGAACAGTTTGGTTCTCCTGGTAACAGTAGTTAAACAATTCCCCATATTTCCTTCCAATCGAACCAGTGTAGCACTATGGTAGCATGTGAGAACCAGAAAGTGAACAGAATATATAGTGAGATGAGCATGTAAACTTAGTATATTCAACATTAAAATGATTTCAACATTTCAAAATGTAAGTAACACCAGGAAAGGAAACTGAACCTGACTGTCTCTTTGGATCAGTCAATCAAGGAGTTAAAATCCCATGCCTCAAAACTGATCAGAATAATCATTTGTTTCCCTAGAACCTTGTGGGATGAATTTAATCTGGTCCTCGAGCTCCCGCCAGGGAGTGGGATCCAGGGCTTGTCCCACTCCGGTGCTCCAATTGGGAAGCAGGGCTGAGGGCTTACCCCACTCTGTGCGGCTCCCAGAAGCAGTGGCATGTCCCCCCTTCAGCTCCTACACCTAGGGGCAGCTAATGGGCTCCACGTGCTGCTTCCATTGGCTGGGAATCATGGCCAATGGGAGCTGCAGGGGTGGTGCCTGCAGAGAGGGCAGCATGCAGAACTGCTTGGCTGTGCCTCCACGTAGGAGACAGAGGGGGGACCTGCTGCTTCTGGGAGCTGCTTGAGGTAAGCGCCGCCCTGCCCCAGCTCTGATCCCCCTCCTGCCCTCTGAACCCCTCAGTCCCAGCCCGGAGCCCCTTCCCACACCTTGAACTCATTTCTGGCCCCAATCCAGGGCTTGCACCCCCAGCTGGAGCCCTCACCCCCTCCTGCACCCCAACCCCCAGTTTTGTGAGCATTCATGGCCCCCCATGCAATTTCCATATTCAGATGTGGCCCAAGGGCCACAAAGTTTGCCCACCCCGCTATAGAGGTAATATGATATTTTCTGTCTTATCTACCCCTTTCTTAATGATTCCCAACATTGTTAGCTTTTTTGACTGCCACTGCACATTGAGTGGCAACCAAACCAAACAAAGAAGGGCTTCGCTATCTCCCTGCACATTTAACTTCTCACCAGGAAGGTGCCCTGGTCTCTGGCAATTCTGCAAGTCAACTTTTGCAAGTCAGTTTAGTCCTTTGGTCAGGGACTACATGCTGTTTCTTCTCCTACCATTGGAGAAGTCAAGTCCTTTCTTAGAGCCTTGGACTCAACGCAGGGCTTTGGAGCTGTACTCCGGCTCCGCTCCAGCTCTAGGCAAAAACCTGTAGCTCCACTGCTCCGGAGCTGCTCTGCACTCCAGCTCCGGCCTCTGCTCCAAAGCCCTGTAAATTAGAATCTAATAAATTGTTTTATAAATAGTTATTGGAAAATAGCTCCTCAATGATTAATTCCTAATTTAAAAGAAGTCATAGAAATGCTTTTCTCCTACAAATTACCATTTATGCTTAAAGCATAGAAATACCCTACTGCTGTCAGAAAGGAATTCCGCATCACTGCGCAAGGGCAGAATTAATGTCCCCCACAGATTTTTTTTCCTCCTGCATAACATTGATTCTGAGACAGAGGTGAAGGGAAGCTGCAATTAGCCCTTGGTGGGCGAGAGGTGTGATATGGCACCAGAAGAGAGGGCGGCTGGCTCGTGGACCGGAGCAGCCAGCCATGGAGAGGGAGGAGACAGAGACTGCATTCCTCGGAGTGCCCCGGTCATGGGGATATGTGTGGATGTGCCTGACTGAATGGGAGAGACTAGGGGTCTCCATGGGAGAGGCTCCCCAATTCCTTAACAATCCCCCCCTCCCAAAACACAGTTCCATATTTCTCCCACCCACACCCAACAACCCATCAGGTCACGCCCAAGCTCCTTCCCAGCAATTACTTCCCTCTCTCTCAGCTCCATCACCTCTGACTCCCCCAATCCTTTGCACCGTTGCTGAGAGGTGTGGGAAATACATTTTTTCTATTGTAATTTAAATTAATTATTCAAAGTTCCGTATTGATATGCCTAATCAGGAATCTGTCAAAAAAAATTCCTGAATGTTTTTATCTGTACGGTCACAGACATACTTGCTGACAGGTATTTGGAAATCAATTACCAAAATAGTTGAAACTGCTGTGATTATATTGTGGTTTTTGACAAATAAAATGTGTAGAATTTTAAAATATTGCACACTGAATTTTGATGCAGAATTCCCGCAGGAGTTTTACATTCAGCTTTCTACCAGAGGTATGTACATGAGTTTTACATGTGTGCATTGAGTCTACACAGAATGGAACAAATATCCTACCAGTTAAGTTAAAACATGTTATCAATTTGCATTACCATTGGCTGAAGTAAAGGACAAACATTTATAACTTGGAACATACATGAGGAGCGTCCACACCAGGCTTCACAAATGAACCAAGTATCTCAAGTTCACTGACAGTCGTTAACTAGAGGTTAAAAATAAAAAGGCTAGCAAAGAAAAGTGCAAAAAAAAAAAAGGGGGGGGGGGAAGGGAGTAGCCCAGGCTGAAGTTGGAGGGATAGTATGAGAGCAGTTATGCAGAGCTGTGAAGGGCCTTGAATGCAGCACCTGATCTGACAGAAAATGGGAAGCTAACAGATAAACTCCAAGGACTTGCCTTCACTCTTCTTGGTGATTACAACTTCCCTGCCAGAGAGAGCCCAGGTGAGCAGTACTCGAATTAGCCTAGCCTGGATATGAGCAGCAACATTACAAAGCCCTTACATGAGTTACTGCATCCTCACCGGTGCTGCACTTGTGTGTGTTCCTAGCATTTCTGGGGACACATCCCATGGGTCTTTGTGCTGTAATAAATTGAGCCACTCTGATTCTTGCCTGGTGAACTGGGAGAACTAGTCTGACCTTATGGTCCCATGAGGGAATTGTGGGAAAGCATTGGAGGACTATCAGCACTGAAGTGATTTAGCCTGTGTCCTCACTGCAAAGTGGCCAAGTTACTAGCCCAAGTAGAGTAGCACCTGGGCTCCTACCCATACCTCCAGACAGGCCAGCTAGCCTAGTTGAAAGCACCACTAAACTTGGGTGAGAGGGCTGTGTGTGTGGATGGGAGGGTAGTTGAGGTAACATCTAGGTAAGAACCCAGGTGAACTCTGCAGTGAAGACATACCCTTACAAAAAGCTAGAGAGGCAATCCCCATGTTTATTCCAGGTTACAAGCATTTGTTCTTTACCCTAGGGATCAGCCTATTTGAGCTATTCCCATTAGTTATACAACAGTAAGCACCTCTATAACAGGTATAATTATATACCAGGGGCAAGCAGCAATGATAGAGCAGTACAAAAAACTGTGTTTAGATAATGCTCAGTGAAAGGATAAGGGTCTGGACACAAATTTTAGCTGTACGGAAAAAAAAAAAAATATACCAAGGAAATTGAATACTTTTGTTATAGTTGATTAATTTAGGCATACCTTATGCTGTCTGTTATTTTACATCAGTTAATACAGCACCCCTAAGAATACCTTAAATCATTAGCAACTTTACAGGACATTTTTTCTTTCAGTGTATACTTCATCATCTTTAATGTATTCTTCCACTATGGTCATTTGTCAAAACCACAAGCGATATTTTTCTTAAGAAAATACACTTTTTTCAAATGACTCCAGTACTGTTTGATGTATTTGTTACCCTTTAACTTTAGCCAGAGTTTAAAGTAAAATTAAAGCAAGTTCTTTAATGAGAATCAGACCATAATTCAATTCCAAAATAGATATGAACTGCTCAATTTAGTACCCTGTCTAGCGAACTACAAGCTGTAAATTTTGTTTAGGTAAGATGGGAGGGAATAAGGACCCACCTACAATACAACCATTTTACGAGACCAACGGCCCCAGTAACATGCTACCAAATCATGCTGCACCCATGTCAAGTCTCAGGCTGTAGCATGATCAATAGAGAGTTTGGTCTTGTCCACACAACCAAAATCAGTCTG
This sequence comes from Trachemys scripta elegans, assembly GCF_013100865.1. Classification (NCBI taxonomy): domain Eukaryota; kingdom Metazoa; phylum Chordata; order Testudines; family Emydidae; genus Trachemys; species Trachemys scripta. Next base: position 29,254,735 of record NC_048308.1, read on the forward strand.
TGTTTTAGCAATGTTGGGGGCCCTACCCCAATTAACTGAGTCACCCACGGTAGTTGTTGTAGTGAAGGCCCTGGATTAGTACTCATGTATAACTGCTTTTATATATAATTCTAAATTAAAAATATAAATATAAAGAAATATAATTCCATATGGTAAAATCCTGACCCTAGTGAAGTCGTTAGCAGATTTGCCATTCAGAGGGGCCAGAATATCACCCAAGGTACATACATCCAGCAAGGCACCACCTATTCCATTGCTATGTTCAACATCATCCTTTTGTAGAATTATCCTGACTTAAACCAATGATCAGGTATTTAAATGGGCACAGTCCAGAGACTTGATAAGTTGTAACACAGGAGAGAGTTCCAGTTTAAGAAGCTGCAAGTCTTACAATTAAGTAATATACACCTTTACCTCGATATAACGCTGTCCTAGGGAGCCAAAAAAATCTTACCGCGTTATAGGTGAAATTGTGTTATATCGAACTTACTTTGATCCGCTCGAGTGCGCAGCCCTCCTCCCCTCCCCGGAGCACTGCTTTACTGTGTTATATCCGAATTATTGTTATATCGGGGTAGAGGTGTATGTTGAGTATCATCTGATCATCAGCCCTTCCCAAATGCTTAACATAAGAAATAATCCACCAGCTATGTAGTGAGGAAGAGACTATATATTCTGGTAAAATTCTACAATTTCAAAAAAAGCATCTGGTGTATACTCTTTTTGTATTTGCCAGTTTTATTGCCAAACTAATACTTCCTTTAGTTGGTTACCTTGTGTCTTAGTTACCATTTAAAATTATCAATAAGTGAGAATTCTCCCAGCACCCAATATTTTAAGCTGCTCATTTACATTAAAAAAAAAAAAAAAATGTTTAACAAAAAAATTTCAGTCTTAAAACAATGTAGTAGTTCCAGCCCACCCACACAAACACACTTAGGTAAAACTGTCTCGTAATTCTTCAGTGAAGAACTCTAAATAGCATAGTCTGTTCTGAAAAGACTAATACACCTGCAGTTTAATTTTACAATTCTATTCAGTATTAATTGAAATTGGAGAGAATGATCTAATCCCAACAGGATAGGTAACACAGCCAAATCTGCCAGAACAACTGATATCAAGGAATGGATTGGTAGACATACCAGTTGTGCCCCTGACAAAAAACAAAGAAAACAGGGACTTTAAAACAATCATGTCTAAGCTATGGTTTGTGGAACTTTCAAGTCCCTGAGAGTTTCATGTTCAAGCTCATACAACATGGGAAAGAGGAACCCACAAGGACAGAACAACTGGAAACACCAACAAGAAACCACATATAGCTTCAAGAGCTGTTCCATGAGACAAAAGAACAAGACCCTTAAATAGAAAGGAACCCAAAGACAAATTTTGATAAGTTTCCCTAGTGAAAAAAGGCCAGGATGATCAGTACACCCACAGCCTATTCTGCTGGAGGAAACTATATGCCTTCCTTAAGCTAGTGTTCAGAGGATCATCTAGCACAGGGGTTCTCAAACTGGGGGTCAGGACCCCTCAGGGAGGTCACAAGGTTATTACATCGGGGTGGGGGGTTGCAAGCTGTCAGCCTCCACTCCAAACCCCGCCTTGCCTCCAGCGTTTATAATAGTGTTAAATATATTTTTAAAAGTGTTTTTAATTTATTCGGAGGGGGGGTGTCATACTCAGAGGCTTGCTATGTGAAAGGAATTACCAGTGAAAAAGTGTGAGAACCACTGATCTAGCAAAGGATTTGAGGGTTTGCTGAGGCAAGTGAAACCCCTGACCTCTCTCCCTACTGCTTATCAGAAGCTTGCATGACTTCAAAGGGAGACATTAGTAGTCTCCTGTTCATTTGTACAACCAGCAGCAGCTGCCCACCTGCTTCACTGGCTGCAGGATACTTGTCAGCCAGACAAAAGAGCTCAAATTAGAAAAACGGGTGCCTGATCTGCCTGCCTCTTGGACCCTCCTCTGCAGTTTGCCTTTTACCAAGCTGCTAAGGTTCATAGCCAAGGCAAGAAATGTCTAACCCCAGAGGAGTATGGCAGCTGGCTCCAACTTCATTGAAATACTTAAGTGAGGGCCTTAGTACCTCTACCCACCCCCTTTCCATACCTTCAGAGTGCTGAAGGAGATGCCCTTCCTCACTTATTTGGTCCTGCTTAGATCACCAGGGTGGAGAATGCTTGTATTGTTAAGAGTCACAGCACCCTCTCTTCCTCTCAAGCAGTCTTTGCAAGAAGCAGGTCCACTTCCCTTCCTCCCACACCCAAAAAGGGCAAGAGGCAGGGTAGAAGGAAAAGGCAGGGAGGGATCACCTTAGAATAGAGAGGTATGTTGTTAATGAGCTCTATCAAGAAAGTGGTGATTGCATGCTCCTCCCACCACCATCTCCCAATACTGAAACCAGACTCCCCTTCTTCACCAAGTTTGTTTTCAGTTTGGAGGGGGTGAAAAAGAGAGAAACATTCCGCACTAGAAGGAGCTCAAACACAAGTAAAAAGCCACAGATCCCTAGATCTCAAAACTTGCTACCAGATTCATGCCGTATTCAATAGCTACTCTCTGTGCCAACTAACACTTCAGAAACATGGGCACATCTACACTAAAAGCACCTCTGTCACGCTTGACTGAAGATGCTACCTACGCCAACCTTCTCCCATTGGCATAGTACCCAACCTTCAAGAGGCAGTAACTATGTCAGACTTCTCCTATCAACTTCGCGCGGTTTATACCAGGGATTAGGTCAACTGAACTGTGTCGATCCAGGGTGTTGATTTTTCCACACCCGACAGATATACTGACCTAATTTCCTACAGTAGACTCGGCCGAGTCTTGCCCTCTTAGCCATAGTCTCAAATCCTCTCTTATATGCCAGGACAGGAACGATAGTGTTGTTGTAGTGTCCAGAGTCTGATGCCTCAGGATCTGACTATGGTTTGCCTAGACTGAAAAAATACATTTAAAAACGTGCCACCTATCACCACTTTGCATTAGCACAGACAAGACAAGTTGCGTTTAGCCGTTTGCAGTCATCCCTTGCAGAAGTACTAGATTAAGTTGTGCTTTGACAATGTGGAGTAGCTAATTTTCCTCAATCTAGACTAGTGGTTCCCAAACTTTAACAACCTGTGAACCCCTTTCACTAAAATGTCAAGTCTCACAAGCCCTCCCCACCCCCCCAAAAATGAATACTTCCAGGGATTTTCTCCTTTACCTGAGTATATGTTATAAAAGCAGTGATCCTGGAAATATAAAATTTGTTTATGATATGCTTATTACACACTATTATAATTTATCATTACAGTATTATTATATTATGAAAACGGCAATACTCTTCCAAAAATCTCGTAGCTTGTATCACTTTGAATAAGACAAGGCTCCTATGTTTCATCAAGGAGTATCAGATGTGAAACAGCATGAAGGTATTTAAGAAGCCAACTCAAAGAGCTCCTCCTACACAAGCATTCAGGTCTTGAGCAGTCCAGGCAAACAATGCACGTTACAACAAAGCTTAAACTTGTTCTTCATAATAATTTTAAAAACACCACTAGCTGCATATTTAATTTTTAAAAACAGCAAAAAAGTATCCTCCTGCCTTTCCATTTCTTATAAGGAGCCTTGAAGTTTAAACCTCTTTAGTGTGATAGATATGCTTGCTTTGATCTGCTTAGCTCATGGCAATCCAGGGGCTCCAGGCTGCTGGCCCCGTGCTGCCTGGGTTCCCTAGGGACAGCTCTGTCCACCCTTAGGGATCCCTCTCCCCCCCCTCAAGAACCCCCTGTAACATTTTGCGAACCCCAGTTTGGGAACCATTGGTCTAGACAAACCCCCAAGGGCAGTCTACATTATAGGAGGCCCTGCAGCTATGCCACTGTAGTATCATAGCGTAGACATTTCCTACATTGATGTAAGGGGTTTTTCCCCTCCATTTTATGTAAACCCAAGTGCTGGTAGCTAGTCAATGGAAGAATTGCATCCCGTCACATCTACACATTGCCTTAATTACAGTGTTCAGGAGTGTGAATTTTTTCATATCCCTGAGCAACGTAGCTAGGTAAACCTAAATTTTAAATGCAGAAAAGGATAGTAGGGAGGCTGAGCCCTATGGAAAACCACAAGTTTTGTCAGCTAACATGTGTTTACTTGGTAGATGGATACTGCACAACGTTAACTCTTGTTAACAGTCCTTGGGCAGACATATCCCAGGAAACATTGTGGAAAACAGGCAGCAACATCATTTTATGACAGACCTCATAGACTCATAGACTTTAAGGTCAGAAGGGACCATTATGATCATCTGGTCTGACCCCCTGCATGCTGCAGGCCATAAAACCGTCCCTACCCCTTCCCTGGACTCTGCTGTTGAAGTCCCCAATCCTGTTTTAAGTGACTTCAATCGGCAGAGCCCCTCCTGCTAGAGATCCCTGCCCCATGCTCCGGAGGAAGGCGAAAAACCTCCAGAGGCTCAGCCAATCTGCCCTGGAGGAAAATTCCTTCCCGACCCCAAATATGGCGATCAGTAAGACCCCGAGCATATAGGCAAGAGTCTCCAGCCTGACCCCTGTCAGCCATTATACTATTAACCTACCATTGCTTGGTTTTCCTTGACTACTATGTTTTACCATTAAACCATTCCCTCCATAAATTTATCTAACTTAATCTTAAAACCAGACAGGTCCATCGCCCTCACCGTTTCCCTTGGAAGGCCATTCCAATATTTCACCCCTCTGACGGTCAGAAACCTTCGTCTAATTTCAAGCCTGAACTTCCCCACGGCCAGTTTATATCCATTCGTTCTCGTATCCACATTAGTACTAAACTGGAATAATTCTTCTCCCTCCCTTGTATTAATCCCTCTAATATATTTAAAGATAGCAATCATATCCCCCCCTCAGCCTTCGCTTTGTCAGACTAAACAACCCAAGCTCCTCTAGCCTCTTTTCATACGACAGGTTGACCTAGCACTTGCCCCAAGGAAAATAAGTGTTCATACAGCCTGATGTCTGCTTCATGAGGACACTGGGTCAGCACATCAGGTGACCAGTCAGCTAAAGCATGCTAGACTAAACACTGGCGTAAGACTAGCGAGGGCAGGTCCTGAAAACAGACATTTCTAATTGCAGGGACCCATGGATACCCTAATTATTTATGAAGATGGACATTGTGTTGTTCATTTGCACTAATGCAGCATAGGATGTGATTACAGTGGACGAGTTGGTAACTAGCGGTTTTGCATAACCAGCAAAGATTATTTAAGGCTGGTTCTGACCAATGGCAGATACAATGCCTAGTTCCAATGCCCTGCTCAGCTGCCATGCATATCCCAATGCTCCATTGACTTCAGTGAAATGTTAACAGGTAACAGTAGCAAGCAGTTGAAGTGGAGGACTACCAAAGGGTTAAGCTGAATCCAATCTGAAAAGAAACACCAGATCAGAGGTTGAAGAGGCTCCCCCTACTAGCTCCGATAATGAGATGCAGCACTTGATATCCTTCAAACACTAGCTGATTAATCGTTATTAGTCATTTCTGATTTGGGCTTTCTATCTCTGAGTAAGCATATTTAAACCCTCTACTAAATGGGTAAAAGATTTATAAAAAAAAACCCCACATCTTAACATCAAGATATGACTAATAATATGTTATCTGACTTAATCTCACTCATCTTATCCAATAAAAACAAACTCAATATCATCTTTGTGATTTTACTCAGTTCATTTTGGTTCTTATGTAATATAGGGTAGCACTTTCAAAAGCACACACTGAAAGTCAATGGGCCTAACTAGCCTAAAGGTATGTCTACGCTGCGAAGATAACCCCACAGCACTGAGTCTCAGAGCCAGAATCAACTGACTTGGGCTCAGACTGCAGGACCAAAAATAGCAGCATAGTTGTTCCTGCTCAGGCTGGAACTCAGGCTCCAGATTGTTTCCCCTTACCGGGCACCAGAGCCTATAGTGCTATTTTTAGCCCTGCAGCCCAAACCCTGCAAACCCAAGTAAATTGACCTGTGTTCTGAGACTTGGTTTTTCCTCTACAGTGTAGACATACCTTTAATCCCTTCTGAAAATGGGACTTGGGCTCCTAAGTCACCTGATGTAATTTTGAAAATATTACTTTAAGACTATGTTGCTATGTAATGGTTGCAAATACTGCAGGGGAATAGTTTAAATGTAATAAAAATGTACTTGGTTATTTCTATAAAGCATTTCTATTACATTTAATAACAAAACTTTGTGCTCATATAGCTCCTTCTATCTGAGAATCTCAAAGCACTTTACAAGTATTTGGAAATTAAGCCTTCCAACATACCTGGGAAGTATCATCACTGTTTTGCAGATGTGGTAGACAGAAGCACAGAAAGATTAAGATCTCAGCTACACACTAAGGGCTTGTCTAGAGTAGGATTTAAAATTATGGTTTTAGGAGGTAACTCGTCCTAACGTTCTTAAACTGTGTTAAAATCTACACTGCCTTGTCTACAATAGTGTTTTAGAACACCACGCCTTTAACTCCCAGTCAAAACACACAAAAAGCCTAGCAGAATCCCCATTAGTAATCACATGCTTAATAGTTGGCAGGGCGGGACCCAGATTAAGCACTGTCTGGTGACCCAGTCCCACCACAATGTTAAAACACAGCTCTTTCTTGCTGTGTAGATGGAAGTGAACTGTATTTTTAGCATATACTTATTAGACAGAGGTAGATCTACAAGCACAGGTTACAGGAACCCCACTTGTAATGTCAAGCTGCTAGGAAGGGGAAAGGATCCAGGGATTTCTACAAGGATCCTGTCCTTAGATCCTGCTCCTACATCAGCTTCACATAAAATTTCAGCTCCACTCTACTGTGCCACTGTTCCTGCTGAAAGGAAGAAGAGGCTTTTCCAAGTCCTCCTACCCCCAAGAGCTTCTCAACTGCTAAGAAAGAGCAGGTCACTTCTCCAATTTCCTAAGAGCACCTGGCTATCTTATTTGGATGGACAGACAGCCTGGGGGGGAAAAAAGGGGGCACGGGGGGGGGGGGAATCTTAACCAACTTGACAGATCAGGCTAGACAGCAGCACAAAAACAGTCATCAGAACATCAAGAATTATAGCTGATACAAAACACATTCCTCCTATTTGTGTATTAAGTTTGTTAATAACTAGCTTCAGGAAATAATATAGCTAAAAATGCTCTGAGAAAGGTCTGCAGAGACAGACTGAACTTCTGTGGTCACTATTAAAACCGTTACAAATCCCTTTGTAAGTAATTAATGTGACTACACTATTCCATATACTAAGTAACAAACACTAGGTAACATGATTCATTTGCAAAGGCAAAGCAACCAATATGCTGCTATATTCCTTATAAAAAACATAAAAATGAAGGAAATACGATGGTTACATTTTCACAAAAGCAAAATTAGAAAGATGTTAATGATGACTGTTGTAATGTAGATTATAAATAGGCTTGGAAGAATTAAACTTATAAGTATGTCAGTAAGTGTCAAGTTCACCACATACAATGAAAAAAGTATTCCCACAATTATAACTGAAATTTACAGATAGGCCAAGTAAAAAAAAAAAAAAAGTTGCTTGAGAACTTGAGTATGATTTAAGGCTATTTATTTCATACATTTTGGCATGTGATGTTGACAATTTGTATTTTAACCATTAAAGCTTTGAGTCTCAATGTCTAACACCATTAAATAATTGTCTGACCACCACTCCCATCCATAACTTCCCACAACTGCCAAAATTTAAGTCAATAAAAACCTAAAAAAGGCAGAACCACCAAAACTGTGGGCAACTGTGAAGATTTATATTGATAAAAACTGCAAGAGTGCTTAAAAACATCAATATTATCCATCAAAATTATAAAAACAATAAAAATCAAGTTCTGCCATGCCTATTTATAAATAATAGAGTGAAAATACAAGGAGACTGCCATTGGAGTGCCCTATAAAATAGAGCAGCTGATACAACTGAAAGCGACTGGTACTGCCAATACCAATAATATCCAAACAGGATTTCCATTTCTCTGCTTCTAACTTTGAAGTGTGCTATATTTACATGAATTATAATTAAACACAGATAAATGGTTCCCTTCTCCCAAGCATTTTTTTTTTTTTAAATAAACAGCCCCACCTTCTATATTTTTGGACAGACTACAGTTCATCACAAAGACTAATGATGTAGACAGTGAAATGGCTGCAAAAATTATCTCAGTCACTGTAGTATGCCTTGAAGTATGTCCTGAAATGGAGACAGAGGGGAAGAGACCACTTTGTCATTAGATTACAAAAGGGCATATGAGTAGTGGGAAGAACTACAAGCCAGGACTACCCATAAATCTTGGGCCATCTGGGTCAACAGGCAATTCCCAAAGTATATGGCATGCCAAGGGCCCTTTATGAAGTTAATTATAACACAAACAGAAAAGTGTTTTTCATACTAACAAGGTACATTGAGGTGGGGTCCAAGTGACTCAAAACAACAGTATGGAACACATCAGTGTTTGTTCAAATGTAGGGGATGAGGTGGGTTACTTTCATTTTGGAGAATCTGTTCTCCTAAAAAACAGACTAATTCGTAATGTCTAAATATATGTTAGAACCATCCAGGGAAGCATCAATGCATTTGCAGGTAGCTTCATTTGGGTGATTGGCCTTTTTACTGCCTTCAATTTCATACCCTTCTTGGGAAGAGCATTATTCTCAAACAACATCTTACAGATGGTACTTGGAGGGCATTTATAAAATATTTGCTATGGTCACTACAGCCTCCATGGATAAGAAGCATAGGGCCTAGTTCAAGGCTACAGGACATAGAAATGAAAACTGAAAAGAGAGACATCTAAATGTGTCACTGATCATAAGCAAATTGCTTCATCCTTTGCAAGAACAGGATTTTTCCTAGTTGGAAGATTGGGGGGCCACAGAAGTGTCTCAATGCATGTCACAAAAATGGACAATCTTTGTTGATTTGAAAGTATGGTTCCACTTGGAAATCTTAGTGACTGTGTTATCAAGAATGCTCACTTTAGGGTGAAAAAAAAATGTTTCTCTAATAACTGCCAGCCCGTCAAACTTAAAAACTTTCAAATTCCAGGCTATCTCCTGCATCATCACAAATAACAAAAAGTTCTCTAGGACAGATTATGCCCTCAGTGATAGCTGTACAAGCCCACAGTCTTCAGTAGGTTTAAGCAGGGAATGCCTACAGGGACATGAAGCGTTCTTCTTCCAGTTTACTATAAAAAAGGTACTGCTGTAAATAGATCAGGGGTTCTCAAGCTGACAGACCACTTGAAAATTGCTGTGGGTCTTAGCGGACCACTTAATGATCTTTCCAAATGTTGTTCGTACATAGATGAGCCCATTAATACTACATAAAATAGGTGGTTTGATTTAGTCTCCCAGAAATGCATTGACTAAACACCACCAAATCAGCAATGAATGAAATAGTCTCAAGAGATTCAAATGCACACAGGATTTCTGGCCTCTGACTTCATCAGTTTCCTGTCAAAACTTCAGCCTTCTCTAAACTGGCTTTTGCTACACTGGCTTTCAGTGTTGCCTTCTTTCTCATATACCAGGGAATGAGAAAAATATTAACCATTATAAACATCTTCCATGATGACTGCACTGTATGTAGTCCAGAAAATTTCTTCCAGACTCAGTGATTCAGATATATGGTTGTTTGTATATAAATACTAAACAACAAGAGCTGTAAGAGAAATAGGGTGGAATTTGATACCTTGTATTCTTCTGTTTGGAAGGCAGAGTCATTGGGGTTCGGTTATTAGCAAGAGCTTCCCCTCCTCCCTCTGCCCCCTGCAATCTCCAAATTGAGACAATTATCAAAATAAGAGACTGTATCCTAAATGGATACAGCGAGAGAAGTTTTTTTTGTTTGTTTGTTTTTTTAAAGGCAAAACCACACACCACACAGTTTGTTATGTCACTTAACTTTTTCCTTCCCCTGAGCAGTAAAATTATTCACAGTCTCAACAATTGAGCCATTTTCCATCCTCACTTTTAAAATACCCATTTCTCCACAATTTTCAGAGTTGGGGGTTTGGGGGAGGAGAAAGATGACTGGAAGATAATTTTCTCAAGGCTGAGGACTAGACCAGACAAGACTCCTTAAACTGTGCGTATGTCTATACTACCTGCAGAATCGGCAGGCAGCGATCAATCCACGGGGGGGGGGGGGGGGTCAATTTATCTAGATGCGATAAATCGACCCCCCAAGCACTCTCCTGTCGACTCCTGTACTCCACCGCCGCGAGAGGTGCAGGCAGAGTCGATTGGGGAGGGGCAGCAGTTGACTCACCGCGGTGTCCATTTAAGTACGTCAACTTCAACTACATTATTCACAGTTATTCATGTAGCTGAAGTTGCATAACTTAGATCGATCCCCCAGTGTAGACCAGGCCTGTGTTAATACCACTCTCCATCAGACTAATGGGATTGCTGTTGAGCATTACAAGACATTCTTGTCTCACAGAGCTGAGCAAACTACATCTAAAGCACTTGCTAGTTTGAGAGAGACCAGGAATCAAGGCTGTATGTAGCTGTCTTCCACCCAGGTGTGTGGAACACTCAACAGGCCATGTTCTACATTTCTGAACTGTGATATTTTCCGTTTGTTTTGATTTCAGTTATCAATACACATCCCAAAAGTCCTGGTAATATCTATTTATCTCACAGGGTTTTTCCACCATGAAATCACATACCTCAACCATTTTCAAGTTGGTCCTATGACTTCAATGCATTTAGAAAGGGAGTGTTGATTATTCATCGTGAGCACACGACAGGAACAGCTTTATAACGTTTGGACTATATTTTGGAAAAATAGTTGTGTACTTTAAAGCATGTTTGATAACCACTTTTTAAGATATTTATAAAACATAGAAAAGCAATTTTGAAACAAGTTCTATTTTTGGCTCATATGATGTTAAAAAAAAAAAAAAAAAAAACCTCTGCTAGTAGAGTTTTAACATTGCTAACAGGAAAGAGACTTATACTAGACCCCAAAAGATAGTTGCATTCTTCAAAGGACTAAATTAACAGCTTTTTATGTGTGATAGTCATTGTAATGTTTAATCAATCAGCATGAGGCAACTGAAAACAGGAAAGTGTCAGTCTTGTTCACCAATCATTTCTACATTACAAAAGAAGCTTGAAAACTAGTGGGAACTCCAGCCTTTCTACAAAGTGTTTCTGTGCTTAAAGCAGTGATAGAAGAACCCAGAGATGAACTGAAAATAGCAATTCGTCCATTTAAAAGCAGCATTCACCTACCCAGATCACCCCCCTCCTTCATCCATTTAAAGGTTCCCAAGCTTCTCTTTTTACTGTTATGGTTACAGCGCAGAGGGAAGAGTTTAAACTTGGCAAAGTAACGTGTAACATCTGTAACCACATTTGCCTTGTGGGCATCAGAAGATGAATCCCACATTCCTGCCTTTGAAGCTATTCAAACGGCAGCTAGCAAGGAAGGGAGCTCAGAGAGGAGTTTCCTGGCTCTCTCTTGTCGAGCAGGGGCCAGGAACTCCCAGCGGAGGGAGACATTCAGGGCCGCGGCAGGCAGAGGGCAGATGTCATGTTTTGGCTGCCAGCGCCCCTGAAGGCGCCTCCCAGCCGGAGGTAGGTAGCGAGGTGCCCGCACCGACTCCCCTACACGCACGGCCGGGAGCTGGGACTTCCCGCCTGGGCCCCACAGCAGGCAGGACCGAGGCCCCGCAGGCAGCGCGTCCCCTCCCGCGCCCCGGGGCGGGCAGGACCTCCCCGCGCTGCGCCAGCGGCAACTCCCGGCCCAGGCGGCGCGGGGGCTCCGCAGGGCCGCCCGCCGCAGCGGGGCCCGGCAAGGCCACTCACCGTCTCATGGCAGCGCGGAGGGAGGAGGCGCGGGGCTGCGGCGGCGCCGGGGCGCTAGAGACCGGCAGCCCTCGCCATGGGGCGGCGGCGAGACCTCCCCGCGCCGCTGCGCTCTAATCACGGCGCTTCCTCTCGGCCAAGCCCGGCCGCATGCCCCAGCCCTGCCCGCGGGGACTGGGCGGCGGACGAGGGGGAAGCTCACACAGGGACGAGACGCCGGAGAGCCAAAGTTCCCAGCGGCGGCAGGCGGGGCTGGGATGCTGCTCCTGCGGCGCCAGCGGGAGGAGGAAGTGGCTGCTCCCCGCTCTGCCAATGGACGCCCGGCGCTGTAATTAATAACCAGGCACCAGGCACATCATTTCCTCCCGGCACAAACCCAGCGCGCCGCCCCGCCGCGCCCCCTGCCGGCCGGCCGGCGCAGCGCACCCTGCCCGGCCACGTTCGCAGCCGGTCGCCCCTCCGGCAATGAGCGCACCGTGTGAGTGTAAAGTCACCGGTGCCGGCCCCAGGGCAGACACGCAATGCGGTGTAAACCCGGCTGATGTGGATTGAGTTTAATTCAGTCCGCCTGAGCCATAGGCGCCGCCGCCTGGTTTAAGAGTGCCCCTGCCAGCCCCAAGCAGTCAGCAGTGTTGAGTCAGACCCCCAGAACTCATGGCATTGACTTGAAAAGTAAGAATTTGTTGACGGAAACGAGGAGTCCGACCCACGAATGCTTATGCCCAAATAAATCTGTTAGTCTTTAAGGTGCCACCGGACTCCTCCGTGTTTTTGTTGATACAGACTAACACAGCAACCCCTCTGAAACTTTTTAACGGCCTCCATTTCTGAGCCATTAGGATTCACTGTGGTCACACCCTCCAGCTTTCCTCTGCAATCAGGAGGGCTAGAAACTCGCTTTTTTAAAAAGTGGAGGTGTATTGCCAGGAGCAGTGACTTTAAGCAAAACACCAACTATTCCATAACTCAGCCTGAAATGGCAAGAGCTGGCAACATAACCACACTGTGTTTAGCTACATCTCTTAAAAACCGATTTAAAGTAATACAGATGCAACTTTGGCTACAGACAAGGCCCCAGAGTGGGCACCCATAGAACTGCTCCACCAGAGAGCAGGTCAGAGGCACCTGAAAGCGCGAGAGTACACACTCACACCAGGGAGCTGCCGGTGTCATGCACATAGATACCAGAGAGACAGGTAGAAAACTTTTGAGGCACTGAGCCCCAACAGTACCTGCACTCATGTCAGACAGAGAGTTTCTACCAAACCAGTGGCTCTCACAGATCTTGTTTCCCTTTACTCCTTCAGCTTTGGATTCCTTTCTGCTCCTCTTGCCCCGTTCAAGATCCTGCTCCTCTCTGGCTCCTGCAAAATGTACTGCAAATTGAATGAAAGAAATAATACCTGGTACATGCAACTATCTTGGATTCACAGAGTGTGTTGCAATTGTGCATTCAGATCGGCATTTCTTGACATTCAGGAAGCAGTGGGTGAGGAGGAGGGACTAGAGGGAAGGTGAGGTTACAAAGTCAGCATTTGTCCATGTTTCTGTGAACTAACTTAGGAACATTTGGCCAATTTCTGCCTTCAGCTACGCCTGCATCCCCATTAAAGGCAGTGTGCAATGGACTTGCGGAGCTGAGCTGTAATTGCGGGGCAAGAATTTGGCTCTTATAGCATTTAAAAGTAGGAAAGAATCACTAGACGAATGAGTCTGTTCCACTGGCAAGCGCAGGTTACAGCCTCCCATAAAAGACACATCAGATAATTTGGTGCAGGGTGTGCACTAAATTTATAGGGCCATGCATGAGGCAAGATGTATGGTGAACTTAGGATAACTGCCACAAAGAAGAGGATATATTTATGGGGGTACAGGATGTCAGTTTTGAGTAGGACACTTGGTTGGTTGTTACTACTTGGGAGCCAGGAGCTTTATCGTATGACAGGGAAATCTAGAAGGTTTTGTCATTAGGATACAGAAAAGGATGGTCCCTCCCCCAATTTATCTCTCAGGGTGGAGAGGGAGGACATAGGAGCATTTTAGGAAGTAATACCCACAGTGTGGGGAAGGAGGGCAGGACTATTCAGCTGGTTATTTGACATGCCTTAGACTGGCTCTGAACTGATTTAAAAATTTTATTAAAGCTAATGTTAAAATTATATAATATACAGGTTAAGGAAATAGTGTCTGTACCTCTATAAATCTATTACATTAGATTTAGCCAAGAAACATCAGGTGCCATATTTTCTCTCTTTTTCTACATACAATATAAAGTCTCAACATGTTAGGTCAAGTCTACACTAAGGGTATGTCTAAACTGCAAAGAAAAACCTGCAGCACCAAGTCTCGGAGCCTGGGTCAATGGACTCAGGCTGCAAGGCTAAAATTGCAGTGAAGACATTTGAGCTGGGGCTGGAGCCTGCGCTCTGCAACTCGGGGAGTGGGGAGGGTCCCAGAGCCCAGGCTCCAATCTGAGCTGAATGTCTACACTGCTCTTTTTAGCCCCGCAGCCTGAGCCTCGCAAGCCTGAGTCAATTGACTCAGACTCCAAGATTTGGTGCCACAGGTTTTTCTTTGGAATGTAGACATACCTTAAGAGTGCTTTGCCATTATGCCTATACTTGTATATTATACCGGCGAAGCACTCCACCTGTGGATGCAGCTTAGACCACCAAAAACAATTTTGGCAGTCTAGCTTATTCCAGTCTCTCTGAGCAAAACAATCTATATTGGCAAAAGATAAAATTGCCAGTATATCTACATCCACACTAGCAGTTTTTGTTGGCACGGCTATGTCAATCCGGGATCCCACCTTGTCACAACCCTGACCAATTTAGCTATGCTGACAAAAGCTTGTAGTATAGCTCTGCACTTAGAGTCTTTCAAGTATGAGTTTATAACTGGAAGAATCTAAAAGACAATTCCATATGCTGCTCTGTTACCCAGGTTCATCTCAGGGAGATACAACCACATAAATTAAAAGCAGAATCTGGCCCCTAATATTGTTACTCAGGGCCATTCTACACTTAAAATGTTGCTGGCCTAGCTCTGTCAGGAGTGTGAAAACAAAACATCCCTAACCGACATAGTTACTTTGGCAGAAGTTCTAGGGCAAACACAGTCGTACCAGCAAAAAAGTCCTTGTGCTGGTATAACTTATTTTGTTCGAAGAACTGGCATAAGCTATACCAGTTGGCCAGGTTAAGTGGCACCCACACTGGAGAGTTTTACCAACAGAGCTGTACCACTATATTGCTATACCAGCAAACCCCTTCTAGTACAGACAAGGCCTCAGTGATCTTTCCTCAACAGAAAATGTATTTTATTAAACTTAGATTTGATATATGGGAGAGTAATCAAATAAAGATGGAATCTGTAGAGCAAAATGGAAATGTTGGCTGTGGTTCAGGAGACTGTTTGCAAAGTAGGAAAATGCAACATCAGGGGCTCATCACAAGAGGCAGTTTACAAACTCAGGAATGGGGAGAGGTTTTGGTGCTAATGAAAAAAATGCTCATCTGGACTCTCTCAGGAATCTCACAACTAATTGCTTTAACAGGCAACGATCAACTAAAAAACATACCATTATAAAATGTACAGTATAATGTTTCTGATTAGCGGTAAGTAGACACAATCATAAGAATAATATGAGCCGCTATGTTGATTGTTTTTTGTTTTCATAATCTCTGTATTGAAGAATGCAATATGCAAAAGTTGGAGTGATCTTTTGACTGTCATCTATTGCTGGCAAATTATTTCTTAGTTTCTTCCATCTTGTCATTGTAGACATGAAAAATAAATTAATAAATGTTCATTATATATATTTTATTAATTTCAGCACAGAATTAAATGTATTTATAACAACAAAATATTCTACCAACAGCTATGCTGGAGATTCTGGCAGTTATGTTGTTCTTTAGTAAGATCATACAGGATCCTAGTTCAATTCATCCAAACAGTTGATCCATAGGTCTGCCTCATGGCAAAGCACTGAAGTGACTGAATAGGAAAATAAATTGATTAATGGATATTTTTGTAAATAAAAAAGACAAGTTTGGTTTCTGGGTTTATGTCACTTCTGGGTAGTCTTACAATCACTGAATACTCACATGAATCCTGAAAGTTAGATGAATTTTAGCATGAATATTATTCATTATTCATGAGTATTTGTAGCAGAAGTATATTATTTATTTGTCAATTATTCTCCCATTTAAAATGTTTGTCGTCCACAGAATGGAAACACTAACATTTTATTTAGGTGACCGACCACACAATACAAATATTGAATTGTCAAAGTGAAAAGTTTCCAAACTCCCCATAGTATGAAAAATAATTGTCCAAACTATCAGTGAATACACATATGGATAACTAATACAAAGAGAATTGAGCTCAGTTTTGTTAATGATTCACTAAACCATGAGGCTTACTTCATAACAAATACAATTCATACTCAATAGTTCGACCCACTCTGTAATAAATGACAAAGATACTTTTACTATGGTTACAGAACAGTAACCAGTTTTAATTTCTGAAATGAGTCCTTAATGTTTCTTTCTATAAATAATAATATACTTTGGTCTGTCTCTGTAAACATCAGAGAACTTATTTTAATTCACTTTAAATTGCAGCAGGCTCTGCTGCAAGGTGCTGCTCTGCTAACTAGTGAGGCCCACAAAGCCTGAATTATGTGGAAGCTGGTATAGAGAATCCTCTGACATGCAAACAAACGTCAAACAAAACATTACAGTTAATTTCCCTGAATGTTTTAGAAATGGATTAACCCCCAGCGAGGCAGCATGAATTCACACGCACTACACATGCTTGCTCAATTTGGAAAATTAAACTTCGAGGAAACTATGATGTATCATGTCACCAGGTCTGCTTTTATTATTCATAATCCTCTGAGAACACTTGCAGTAAGAGTGTTAATCCAAAAAGAAGAAAAACACATAACGTGATAACAAGGATTACTTGCTCATATGGCCTGGTCTATGCTCAGATTTAGGTCAGGCTCAAACTAGACCAATATAAATACCTTTATATTCATACAACTGTGTCCACGCTAATGGGTGGCACCAATTTAATTAAATCAGTTTCGCTACCAGGGCCACCCAGAGGGAGGGGGGGCAAGTGGGGCAATTTGCCCCAGGCCCCGTAGGGGCCCCCACAAGAGTTTTCAGGGGCCCCCATGAGAGTTTCTGGTGGGTCTTCGGCGGCAGGTCCTTCAGTGCCGCCAAACACACCCGGAGCCAGTGAAGGACCCTCTGCCGAAGACCCGGAGCTTCTTCCACTCCGGGTCTTTCGCAGCAATTTGGCGGCGAGGGCTCCTTCCGCTCTGGGTCTTTGGCGGCAATTCGGTGGCGAGGGCTCCTTCCACTCTGGGTCTTCGGTGGCAGGTCCTTCACTCGCTCCAGGACCCGCCACCGCAGTGCCCCAAAGACCCAGAGAGGAAAGAGCCCTCGCCACCGTATTGCCGCCAAAGACCCAGAGCGGAAGAAGTTCCGGGTCTTCGGCAGCGGGTCCTTCACTGTCCTTCACTTCGGCAGCAGCTCAAAGAGGAAGAGAGGGACTAAGGGACCTGCCGACGAATTCCCGCCGAAGACCCGGATGTGCCGCCCCAATAGCGGACGGAGTGCTGCCCCTTTGTATTGGCCACCCCAAGCACCTGCTTCCTTCGCTGTTGCCTGGAGCCAGCCCTGTATGTAGGTGAATGAATCTCAGCATAGGCCATATACATGTATGGTATATATCATTCCTTTGAAGATAACTTTCTACATATCAATGTTGATAACTCCCAGAAATTTGAAACTAAAATTTGACTCCTGAAAGTTTTTCCTTTATCAATGTGACTTATTATTACATTTGGGTTGATCAAAAGTGCTCAGCTGTTAATACAGATTTGTTTATTATTTTTTATTATTTTGTTTCTTTCCGTAGAAAAAACAGCATTGAAACCTATGTTAAAAAAATCACAAATCACCCATGTGTTCAGTGGCCAGAGAAAATGGCTGGGAGTCAGGAAATGTGTTCCAGAGTCTGCCACTTATTTGCTTTGTGATCCTGGGCAAACTCAATCTCTCCATGCCTCATTTTCCACGTTAGTAAAATGGGGACAATGATAATAACACCCACCTTTATTAAAGAATTTTGAGATCCTTTGACGAAAGGTTCTGTAAATTTGCAATGTGTGTACATGGACTTTGCAATCACAGACAGAGAATAAAAGGCAAGGTTAAATTCTGTTTCTCTCAACCTTGACAGTGTCCCTTGAAGATAATCTTTTTTTCCCCCATAGTGTTAAGTATGTCACTTTCTCCTACAGAATGTTTGCATTCCTAAGAGTTTAATAATGGTGATATGTTGATGTGAAAGGGGTACTAAAATTCCCATTCAATGAGTTCATCAGAACAGCCCCACTAAGTTTAGTGCAGTTGTTATACTGTTTAGAGCTATATAACCCCCAGAAAACAACAGCAAAAAGGATATCAAACCTTACGTTTTGTGGTGGCGTCATGTGTACAATCCTGTGGTATTTTCACGTGCAAAACCTTACTGACTTCATGTGCAGAACAAGTGCAGTATCACACCCCTTTTCACAGCTATAGAAATACCAATGTATTTGCTGGATCCCCGGCTTGTGGACTAATAATCCTTGTTGAAATTAGTGGAAGTTTTGCATACACAAAAACTGGTGGAGAAGAAATGTTTCCAAATTTTCCCCACTGTTAATATTTAGCATTTCTAAAATGTATTATCCTTAATTGTTACTATATGGGCCCAGCCCTGCTCCCTCTCAAGTAAATGACAAAAATTCCGTAGAATTTAACAGAAGCAGGGTCAAGCCATTCAAGAATAACAAACTTTATTAAATCAGGTGAGGTGTCTGTGCTCCAACAGTTTTTATTAGTTCCCAATGTTTCCTCAATATTGTTTCAAATGTAAAATGTTATAATATTTATCAAGCCCCAAAAGCACTGAGGAGCTTTCAGGGCAGGCCCAGATCCTCAAAAGATGCCTGATTCCCACAAATAACTTTGAGGATCTGGGCCATTGTCTTCATATGTGTTCATATAGGGTTTATGAAGCACAATGGGGTCCCAAGCTAGGATGGTAATACAAATACATAGGGGCCTGATTTTGCCACCTTTGCTCATGTTGAATAGTATCTTAGACTCTGATACTGCAATCACTTATCCATCTGAGTACCTTTACATATGTGATTAGTGCCATTAATTTCAGTTTCAGCGTGGTAGCCATGTTAGTCTGTATCAGCATAAACAAAACTTCAAAAATAGACTCCAACGAGAAACTGCGGAACTGGAATTAATTTGCAAATTGGACACCATCAAATTAGGCCTGAATAAAGACTGGGAGTGGATGGGTCACTACAAAAACTAATCTTCCCATACTAATTTCCCCCTACAGTTACTCACACCTTCTTGTCAATTGTTTGAAATGGGCCACCCTGTTTACATTGGCCTCATTACCACTATAAAAATGAGTTTTCCTCCCTTGGTATTCTATTGTTGAGAATAGCCCACTTCCACTTTAATTGAATTGTCTCCAACGTGATAAGGCAACTCCCATCTTTTCATGTACTGTGTATATATACCTGCCTACTGCTTTTTTCCACTCCATGCATCTGATGAAGTTGGTTTTAGCCCACGAAAGCTTATGCCCAAATACATGTGTTAGTCTCTAAGGTGCCACAAGTACTTCTTGTTGTTTTTACTGATTTCAGTGGAACTACTTGAGGAGTAAGGTACAATTCAATCTGAGCATGGGGGCAGAATCAGACTCCAAATAATGAATAAATAAATAATGATAATCTGTGATTTTTCTTGATTCAGCTTTGCATTGCAAAAATTGCACTTATTAAATTAAGCAAAACCATGTTCTCATAACATTAGCGGAATAACTGTCATTTTCATTCCATTTTTTAAAATAACACTTGCTTTGCTTTACAGACTCATCACAAGCAATATTTTGTTTTTTTCCAAAACACTTCCCAAAATGCATTCAGGTTCTATAACTACAAACATTTTCTCTACAAAGCTATACAACTTCTCTTCTTCGTGTTCTTGGTGTTATTCAGGAACAGTCAAATGGAATTTATTGAAATTATGTCAAAAAATAAATGATTAAAATTGTTCCCCCTCTGGGTATGAGAATTCATACAGTTGAGTCACAGTATATGCTGCTGAAAATATGGGGTTATAATGAAAACACTTTTTACCATTGGAAACAACAAGTCTATAATACTAGGGAACTGATCCCTTAAAACTAACTTAATATCTGCTAAAAGAAATAGGGCAAGACTCACTATGCAGTGAAATTCTGCACTTACAAACTTCTGCTCCATCAGCAGCTTGCAGTATAAAACTAACAGGACACTATTTTTCTTTACATGGAGTTTTCAGAGGACATCCCACATCAACAGAATGTTTTTGAAGAGCAGAACCAAACCCATTGCTTTATGGGGCTCTGTGGCACCTAGGGATGTGGTCAGCCTCATCTTGTTTGTTCCTGAAGGTGTATATTCTGTGCACTGCCCGATTCCAACTCAACATGAATTGTTTGTTTACCTCTAGTCCTTTTGGCTTAGACATGCCCATTCCCATTCCAACTTGGCTAAAGAAGGTGCTTTCTTTGGCTACTGCTTCTATCATTTGGCATTTAAACATGCACTAGATCTCTCATTGGTAATATTTACAGCAGCAAAATATTTAGGTTCTAAGGCTTCTAACACATGTTATTAGTGTCACATTGCCAAGCACAGCTGAAGGTCCCACAAATTGATCTCTATATTCACTTATGATCCTTCTCATCAAACAGAACTTCATTTTTAGTTATATCAAGATAAGTAAGAATCGGCAGAAGTGGTTATTTCTGATTAGTGTCATTCACGAGTAAATCACCCCCATTCAATGGGTGCTGAAACCTAGGACACTTTCAAGGGACTCATCAGAAACTACTGGACTAGATCTACAAAGAAAACTTAGACTCATTGTTGCACAACACCTAACTTTTAGGTGCTCTGTTGCCTAGTGGAATCCATACCTGTGGTTTAGGTGCCTAGATTCCCTATAAAATGCACAGACACATAAGAATGAGATTCACAAAAGCCAACAATCTGTGTGGGGAACTACCTAAACTAGCCAATGGGAAAACCCTCAAAACAAGTTAGGTACCTAATAGGAGGTGCTCCCCTCTGCTTGGGATTCACAGTCATGAACCCTCTCCTGGAGTTAGGTGCCCAAGCCAAGTCACTCCTTTATCACAGTGATCAGAGGGTAATGGAGGACTTTACCCAATAGCACAGTGGTCAGAGAACTCACCAAGGATGTGGGTGACCCAAGTTTAAGTCACCTGATATGGAAAAGGGACTTGAACCCAGACTACCTACTTTGCAGGTGAGTCTCCTAATCACTGGAGTATAGGCTATTTTGGGGGGCTGGACTCTCTCCATAACTCCTATTGAAGCTGTTCCACTTTGTTTGAAACACTTAAATAACCATTGGGCCAGAGAATGAGGGAGAATGACTGCCTAGCCCGCTCACTTGGGAGACCCAGGTTCCTGTCCCTGCTCCAATGTCTGTCAAAGATGAGTGACCTAACCAATGAGCTATTTGGTAATCAACCAAACAACACAGTAATAATATATATGATGGCAAGACAGGTGGTATATAAAACAGTTAAACAGAAGTAACAAATTACCTATAGAAAACACCAGGAGGCCACAACGGCAAGCCAGATTTTCTGTGGTTTTGTTTGAGTATCTCTTGAGCATGGATTGCCCTTATCCTGCTTTATAAACCAACTGCCAAGCTTGCTAATACAACTTTATCTAGACCAACAGTCTGAAGAGGTTATCGAGATGATTATGTCATTCCCAAACTGCTTTGATAATGTTTATGAAAGCCTCTCTTATCATAGGTCGTAGGAGTAGTAGTGGCAACTAACTAGTTGGTGAACTGGTCTACACTTAAAAATTAGATCAACCTAGCTAAGTCACTCAGGGCTATGAAAAATGTCACACTCCGAACACCATAGTTAGGTCAACCTAGTCCCCAGTGTAGATGTGGCTGATTAACTAAAGAATTCTTTCATTGACCTAGCTGACACTTCTCACAGAGAGGTAGATTAACTATATTGACAGAACAACCATTCTGAACGTCCGTTGATGTAAGAAGTATTGACGCTATGCCATCTACTGCAATGCCATAGCTATGCTGCTGAAGCGTACGCAAATCCTTATTCCGTGTGATTCATGATCTAGGATCTGATCCTGCATTCCTGGTGCACCAGAGCACAAGAAATGTAGGGTTTATTCCTTAAAAGTGGAGACAGACTCAGTGCTGTGGAAGAAACAGAGAGTTTGTTCATTTTAGACAGTTTAGGAAGCAATCTCCCAACAAAGAGTTAAAATCTTAAAGGACAATCCACAGTGAAGGACAGGCCAGTTCACTTAAGAAGCAATTAAGATAATCAACAGTGAATAAGGAGATGCTGCTTTCTGCAGTTTCATAAATGCCATCAAACCAGGGACCGGGCTCCCCTGTTGTAGCACAGTCTGACACTAATCAAGACACAGCAGGGAAGCACTGAATAGATGAAAAGTGAGCTCCAAGTTGTCAAATGGCTTCCTTTAGGAGAGGCAAGGCAACCTTAAGCAAACCAAGTTCACAGTCAGAGAAATTGGAGCTGGAAAAGATTTACGGTCATCTTATCTATGCAGGGTTGTTGGAGAAAAATAGTGAGCGTGCAGATTAAAAAAAAGAGAGAGAGAGATAAAAACACCCATCACAATAATTAGTAACAAATGGACAAGGGCACATATTTAAAAAAGAAAGAAGTATTGTATCTAAATTATACCATGTTAGTCACCCCGGTGTGTGAATATCGGACTTCCAGCCAGCACATGCGTACACACACATATATACACAAACTATGTCTAGACTAGAAAAACAGGTCATATTTACCAACCCACTAACACACACATTTTTAAGCAGCGTTTAATACCTTTTAAAACATTTTAACTGGCCGTCAACCATAGAAGGGAGCAGTAATTGCTTTGATCTGGAGCAGGGCTGCAATGCATCCCTGTGCTGCGTATGAGATCTTTTGGCTTCACCACTGGAGCTTGTAAATTCTTTGAACCAAGCTTACACACCCATCTGTGTATGTATCTATGATCAATTCCGAAGTCTGCAGTCGGCACAGTACTCTTCAGAAGTGATGCACACCACGCAAGTTTGCACAAGTTAAGCATACAAAAATCGGTTCAAAGAACTTACTGGTTCCAATGGTGTTGCTAACAGAGCTCACACACACTGCAGGACTGCAGACTTGTTCTGGTGGATAGCACTGACAGGCTCTGCCAATGAAGCCAGCAGAACTTGTAAGTTCCAAATAGCTCTAGAATTATTCTTTTCTTTTAAAAAAAATTAAAACAAAAAACAAGCAAGGAAATTAAAAACAAAAAACAAAAACAACACTGAAGTGGTGAAGTCAAGATTACAAAAATGTTGCAGGAGAACTGCTTTGTTTTGTTATTATTTCTGTTCTTTCTGTTAAAGGTGTAACTCACTGTTGCATTGTAAGATCCCAGTCCATCTCCTATTAAATTCAAGGGAAAGTCTTCCATTGACTTCTGTGGGAGCGGGATTATGTCCTTAGTCATCATTCCAGAATTTGTGCCTGCACAAGCTTTTACAAGTAGCTCCAGCTGCAGCTCTGTGTATGTTTGGGGGCAGTGGGGATTTTCAGAACAGAGTGCTAGTAGTACCCAAGTCCCCCGTGTGCTCTAGGGGCAGAGTTTTCCCAGACAGCGGGTCAACGACATGGTTAAGAGACTCATTTGGGATTTTCCAAAGTGCTCTCAGCCATGTGCTGCTGGTCTTGACGTATCGGGGGGCTTGGCCCAGAGCAGACTTTACAGAAGACAGACTCTGGGCCAAAGTACTTAAGTAACAAACAAAAATCACAAGCTCAGTCACAATTTATTTACTGCTTCCCTATTCTTCATGGCCACATGACCTTTCTTAGCAGCAGTTCTGAAGTGGAACCTCTGATCCAAATACCCCATGATTTGGAGAAAGTCTAGAACCAAATCCGAATTTTACTGCCCAGTTCACTATATTTCTTCTTCGCTTTAGGTTAAAAATAAAATCTGTTGCAGATGTTGTTGCTTGTGATATGTGGTAAGTTTAAAACGATGCCATCACTAGGAAGCAGTATTGGTGTCAACAGCCATAGCCTTACTCTGTGAAAGCTTGAATAGGAATAATCAAATTATGATCTTTAAAAAATTCCTCAGGGAGAAGTGGAACCCAATGTCCAGCTTCCTTCCCCTGCTGGACCATGCCTCCAGAGGAATGTCAGTACTGCACACAGCTTGCTCCCCTCTGACAGCCCATGAAACAAGATGAACAATGGGAGCTATCATACTTAGCAATTTTCTTAAAGCCCCAGCTCCTGGAGTCATTTGATTAGGTGACAACCACAGCCTTCATTTAAAAAAAAAAAAAAAAAGGTTCTGGCCCTTAGCTGTGTCTATGCTAGCACTTTTGTCAGTATAACTTATGTCGCTCAGGGGTGTGAAAAAACACACCCTGAGCGACACAAGTTACACCAACAGAAGCACTGGTATCAACAGCGCTATGTCAGCAGGAGAGCGTCTCCCGCTGACATAGCTACTGCCGCTTATTTGGGGGTGGCTTAATTACGTCAACAGGAAACCTCTCTCCCATTTGCTTAAAGTGGCTACACGAGAGATCTTACAGCAGCACAGCTGCATCGGTACAGCTGTGCTGCTGTAAGCTCTCTAGGGTGTACATGGTCTCAGTTGCAGAGAAAAAACTTGAAAAACTTGAATACTAAAGATTCAAAACCCAGAATGCAACTGTTTAAAAATCTCATATTTTTTAAGCCAATCTCTTGATTTCAGGGGCCTGACTCATGATCTCTGAGCACTTGAAGTTGGTGTTACTGAAACCACTCCCACTGAAGCAGCAGGAATCACTAGGGATCCTGGCTGCTAAAACCCTTTTTCCATCGATTCATCCATCCTAGAAATTCTTGGGGGTAGAAGGAGCCATTAATGGCCTGCTGTCTCATTGTCACAGGACAGATCTTCAGAGAGTGGCAAACTCCTCCAGCTGGCTCACGATTCCTTCTGCTATAAGGCACTGACCTTATTCCACTATGCACAAGATGAGCACAACCCACACTGTGTGTTCTGAAAGCAACCTCAGCATGCTTGGAAACAGTTCTTGACACAGTCTCTTCATTTTGAAAAAGGAAGCATTAAAAAGAGATATGGACCAAAGCTGTTAAGTTTGGACCTAGGAGGTGCAGGAGGGGGAAGGAAATCAGATACAGCGGTTTGGTGCATCCCATTATAATGACATGAGCCTTCCGTCAAATTTGGATTCAGGTTCAAATATCTCCAAAGTGCAGGGTTTGGGTTCAGGCAAGTAGAGTAAAACTCCCCAATGTCTCTGGCTGAAGTAAAAATTACGAAGAGAATGAACTCCACTGAGAAGAGTCATTATAAATCAGATCACTCAGACGCCATTTTTATTTTCTACTCTCCTGTAGCTGATTAAGTAGCTGGCAAAAGGAAGAAGTGTAATTTGTCATCTGATTAGGGACAAGGAACTGAAGTCTGCTTGCCGTGATGTTTCTGAACAGCTGGAAAAGAAAAGAGATAAAATCTCTGTTACTAATTTAATATTGGACATGACAAAAATAACCCAGCAGTATATCAGAAGGCAGACAGAGTAAACCAGCTAAGGGGGTAGAGTCTGCTGTGAGATACTATTATACTTTATTTAAAGTGAGATAGAAGGTCCAAGATTCCTGTAAATCTCCTGTGACTGGCACATACCTGGTTATAGCTCTCTCAGAGTAGCCCAAAATGATCTAGCAGGCAGCTATCTTTATGTAATCCAATAGGATCCTTTTTTGGTAGTGTAATTGTTGCATGCCTGGTACAGTACAGTTTAAATATACTGCAGTCTATACCAAACTATCACTGCTACAACTCAGCTGTGAATGGTATTTGTGTGAGCTGACCAGAGAGGATCGGGGGAGTGGTTATAAACAGCTATACAGCATCTCCTCAGCAGGCAGCTGTTTGAAGCAGATAGGAATGTCATCGTGAAAGAAGAAATGGATCCAGATCATCCCTGTCAAACGGGATGTTTTGCTCCACTAGTTTTACAGAGATTTATTTACCTTCGGCATTTTCATATAAAGTAATCAGAAACCTTATGCATTTTTGGTTTAAACATGGGATGCACCTGGGTGCCAAAACCACAGTACTAAATGAGAAGTCACTTCCAATTTTAGTCAGCCAAGAGGTGTATGAGAACAGCTGCAGAAAAAATATACGACATATACTCTTAACACCATTACCACATTGCAACCCTAAGCAGTTGAATATTTGGGAATCTGAGGAGTTAGCAGCTCATATAGAAGTTGTCCAGATATTCTGTCTAATATGAGTTATGTTATATTGCAAGTGTTGGGATCAGTGTGGCTTAATCTGTGGATTAATTTGTAGGATATCAGTTTTGGTGCTGACACACATAATAAAATTACCTTTGATTCATTACATGAAATGAGATACGGGTCCTGAGACATTGGAGCCAATGGAGTTGTACCAGAGTAAAACTGGGGTATCAGATGCATAATTCCGACTACTCTCCAAAGTTCAGAGGGCCGACTCAACATGAATCTTGTTCAATGGTGATGAGTGGATATGCAAAAGAAGGAGCTTCTTCCTACCCTTTTCTTACTAGCTTTGCATTGTGATGTATCTCCTCCACAAAGACGACAGTGGAGACTGCATGCCTGTACCAAAATACAGTACTGCCCACCCCAAGCATTCAAAAACCACAAGTCAGGACTCTGAAAATCTTGGGATTGGTTTAAAAATAAAAAATTAAACAATCCACAATACATTCTGGTCTCTTTTCATTTACCTTCATTTAAAAAAAAAAAAAAACATTTTAAGCATACACCAGGGACATGTTTTAAAGCTTTTCTCCACAACCATAAGGGCTAGAAATGTACTTTAAAAAAAGAGCTGACATTCTCATTTATTGGCATGAGTCCAGGAGATGGGGTTTAAAGGAATATACCAAATATTACAAGACTTGTTGTGATAACATTGTAAGAGTTGGCAACACTGATTCTGGAGTAAGTCTATACTGCAGAGATAGTCTGTGCTCTTACCCTGGGTTTAGCCCTAACCCCGTCTACCACGCACACAGTCAGACAGAATTTGTTTAACCTTCCAGGTTAAAAGGAAGGTTCATTTTGACTTGACTGTTTGTGCAGGAGAAACTTTATTAAAAAGGATTGGTGGTTTGACCACAGCAGCACCAACCTTTCCTAAGTATAGCTGAAATGGAGGTATTCACCTGCCCACTGAAATCCCTATTGTACCTTTGGAAGTGAGTGAAGGTGCTTGTTTAATTCCATGCTCATTTTACCTTCTGCAAGATTCCTTCAGCTCCAAGACAAAAGAGGAAAGAAAATAGTACAGCCCACACAAATTAGGATGGGAGCTAAAAGGAATCCTCCACAACAGACCATGCAATCAAAAGTGCAGTGCTGGGAACATTAGCTGAATAAATAATGAATAGATTGTATGAGCCACCTTGATTAACTGATCATTTACCCAATCAGCTAAAATGGAGCAAGGGTACTCAGAAAAACCCAGGCAAGGGTTTAAATTAATGATAGTGGGGAGCAAGGAGCCAATCTGAATCCCATCTTCTTCTGGCTGGCCAGTGGGTGGCAAAGCACCCACTAGTAGGCCCTGCATACACCCTCCCTCTTCCCTTTCAGTGTGAGACTTTCCTGAACCCTGCAGATCCAATCAAGTCTCCCATCTCCCATCCATTAAGCCAGGAGGATGGAATTCAGTACAGAGCAATTCATTGGTAGTCTCACCCTCATAATCATGTCGGTGAGTGATGCTAGCCATTGCTGCAGCCTAAGCAGGGTGCAGCAAAGGCCACTTTTTAAAAATTATTATGACTTTTAAATTATTTTTTATTACTTGCTTGTTCATCAGGATGGGATGCAGCATTTGTTGGTTTATTCTTGTCTCCCTACAGCCTTATCTCCCCATAGTTCTCCTCATATATACAATACAGTAATACACAGTATTTGTAGCTTTTGAATGTAAGAAAAAGGCCAGTGGTGGACACCTCTCAACATCACAGCACACTGCACAATTATGTGAATTTAAAAAAAGCACTATGTTCACATGAAGACTGACAGTTTAATAGGCAGAAAGGCTGCACTGGAATTTAGCTGGGACACTAGGAAGTTTATTAATATTGGAATATTAAATAACCACTGATGGCTAGAAGCTCAGTTTTGTGTCTCATCTAAAACATACCACCTCCAGCGCAACTCCCCTCCTGTGCTGACTCAGAAGGAGGAGTGTCATTTTTTTGACTCACCCACTATACTTCATCTAGCCCCTAAATTTTCCTTGGAATTCTCCCACTCAAAGCCAAACTCTGCTTCACTTTTGGGATCTGACAAAAAAATATAGCACTAGGCAAGCTGAGCATACGTGGAAGAGCTCTCCCATCTCCCTCCTGAGCTGGCCTTCCTGGTGGATAGGGCCTGCCCAGTATGAATAATCCTCTTTTCTACCTAAGGACATCATGTTTAAATTCCATCACAGTTTGTCAGTCTGGTCTGGTTTCTGCCAGCAAACACTTTTCTTTCCTCATTTTCTGATAATTATTGATATTTTTGAATGGATAGATACTTAAAACACCAGTCAGTCATGACCCCTGCCCTGGTATTTGGGTGCCAGCAGTTCTGAAATTAGCTATTACAAAGAAATAATATTGAATAGGGACAGCAGAACTGAAATCTAAGCTAATGTTGCTATGGTAGCCAGCAGCAACTACATTTGCTTAGAGCTGAAGAGTAAACAATTGGTTGTAGCTGGATGCTGACTAATATACACTAAAATGGAGGAGCGGGGAGAGAATAAAAGCCAAGAGCTTTCCTGGATGAATCGCTTTTGTAACTTTGAACCATTTAATTAGAATCCTAATAGAACTTCAGCACAGGTTTTTTTGTGTTTCAATTTGATACAAGCAGTACAGCAATTTCAGTCCACAGTCCAGGTCATCAGCAACAATGACATGTCATAATAGGGCTTACTTTAAGTATTTTTTTCCACTGCCAATAACATAGGTGGCGGAAGGCAGAAGTTTGCAGGTTGTAAAGCTCTAGAATGTAAGAGCAGGCTTTTAATCAGCTGCAATTTTTAATTAAAAAAAACAAACAAACCATTGGTGATAGACATAGCTTTCCAGTAAACCTTTTATTGGTTCTTAAGGAGATCTGCAGAGGGGGAAAGAGGCTTGTGCCATTTGTGCCTTGATGTATGAAGACCTGAGAGGTTTGTTTAAAGATGTTGGGAGCCAAGGGGAAGGGTGGGGAAGGGTTCTGCCTTTTTAAAAAAAGGCAGGTCTTGTTTGCACAATTTTTCTGCAGGGAGAGAACTAGCAACATTATTAAATCATTAAAAATGAAACCTGATGAATTGTGAGGGGAAACAACTTTCATTCAGACTTTGTGAAACTCATGCTTTTTCTTTATTTTTGTTAACATATTTAACTCAGATGCTTGGGAAACACTTAGGAGAAAAGATGTCTTTGTTAAAGATTCAACATTTCCACTCCATCAAAAAGCCCAAGAAAGCTCATATCAACAACAAAAACAAGAAAGGGGGAAATCATATTTGACTTCCCTAATATTCTTAAGGTAAAAAACAAGCAGAAAAATGAATGCGTCCTCAAAATTAATAATTACTACAGCTGTCAATTAATCACAGTTAACTCACACAATTAACTAAAAAAAATTAATTCAAATTAAAAAAATTAATTGCGATTAATCACATTGTTAAACAATAGAATACCAACTGAAATTTATTCAATATTTTTGGATGTTTTTCTACATTTTCAAATATATTGATTTCTATTACACCACAGAATACAAAGTGTACAGTGCTCACTTTATATTATTTTTGATTACAAATATTTGCACTGTAAAAATGATAACAAAAGTAATAGTATTTTTAATTCACCTCATACAAGTACTGTAGTGCAATCTCTATCATGAAAGTTGAACTTACAAATGCAGATTTTTTTTTGTTACATAACTGCTCTGAAAAACAAAACAATGTAAAACTTTAGAGCCTACAAGTCCACTCAGTCCTACTTCTTGTTCAGCCAATCGCTAAGACAAACAAGTTTGTTTACATTTATAGGAGATGCTGCTGCCTGCTTCCTATTTAAAATGTCACCTGAAAGTGAGAACGGGCGTTCGCATGGCACTTTTGTAGCCGGTGTTGCATGGTATTTACATGCCAGATATGCTAAACATTTGTATGTCCCTTCATGCTTCAGCCACCATTCCAGAGGACATGCTTCCATGCTGATGATACTCATTAAAAATAATGTGTTAATTAAATTTATGACTGAACTCTTTGGGCGAGAACTATAGGTCTTTGGCTCTGTTTTACCTACATTCTGCCATATATTTTATGTTATTGCAGTCTCGGATGATGAACCAGCACATGTTCGTTTTAAGAACACTTTCACAGCAGATTTGACAAAACGCAAAGAAGATACCAATGTGAGATTTCTAAAAATAGCTACCCGCTTGACCCAAGGTTCAAGAATCAGAAGTGCCTTCCAAAATCTGAGAGGGACGAGGTGTGGAGCATGCTTTCAGAAGTCTTAAAAGAGCAACTCTGATGCGGAAACTATAGAACCCAAACCACCCCAAAAAAAAACAAACCAACCTTCTGCTGGTGGCATCTGACTGAGATGATGAAAATGAATATGCATCGGTCTGCTCTGCTTTGGATCGTTATTGAGCAGAACCCATCATCAGCATGAACACATGTCCTCTGGAATGGTGGTTGAAGCATGAAGGGACATATGAATCTGTAGCACATCTGGCATGTAAATATCTTGCAACACCGGCTACAACAAAATGCCTATTCTCACTTTCAGGTGACATTGTAAATAAGAAGCGGGCAGCATTATCTCCTGTAAATTGTAACCAAATTTGGTTGTCTGAGCAATTGGCTGAACAAGAAGTAGGACTGAGTAGGATCTAAACTTTTACATTGAAAAATAAAACAATGCAGTTATTTTTTGTACATAATTCTACATTTGTAAGTTCAACTTTCATGATAAAGAGATTGCACTACAGTACTTGTATCAGGTGAATTGAAAACTACTATTTCTTTTGTTATTTACAGTGCAAATATTTGTAATAAAAACAAATATAAAGTGAGCACTATACACTTTGTATTCTGTGTTGTAAGTGAAATCAATATATTTGAAAATGTAAAAAACATCGAAAAATATTTAAATAAATGGTATTCCATTATTGTTTAACAGTGCAATTAATTACAATTAATTTTTTAATCACTTGACAGCCCCAATAATTAAAAATATTAAAATTATTTAAATTAGACGTTTCCTAGGTAGACTATTTAGAGAGACAATGCCCTTCGCTGTGCTGTGATTTATGTATTGAAACTGAAGTGAAATATCATTGCTTTACAATAACTGAGATACAGATTCAATACACACGATAGGTGAACAAACATGAACTTTGCTCTCAGTTTCACAAATGGCTTTGTGAGAGTCTCATGTGCAAAACCTGCCTTGAGCCACTCTTGATCTTTTCCCTTGCTAACAAGATAGATCTGCTGTGTTGTTGGTTTGTTTATTAATCCATGTTATTGTGTTCAGATTAGGAAAATCCCTCATTTCTTATTTCAGTTATGATATGTCCTTCTCCCTAGACCACTTTCGGTTTTTAGTTTCAGCAGGGCTAGTAAGCTAGTTTTCCAGATAAGGACACTTCAGACTCTCGGGTCACAGAGTCCGCCTATGTTGCTGTGCTGTTCACTACTCCCACTTCAATAGGTGCTGCATGAGTTTATTTGATGCTGAGAGCTGTGACTCCCTTAGGAATCAACATATCTGGGACACATCAGTGGTGGTTACCCTCTTCTGTTTAACAGGGAAACGAAATATAGCCCTTATTCTCTTGCTCCACACTCCCTCCCCTCCCCTCCATTTTGAGCATATTTCCTATCCTCTCCCCCTCAACTCCATAGATCCACCCAGTGATGTCTCCCCCTGCAGTCATCCGGCATGGAATGGCAGCTGGGCCTGGTCTGGATCATAACCCTTGCAGCTGCAGGTCTGAATCCACTAGCTTTGCAGGAGGATCCAAATTTGCTTGAAATGTTCCTTTTCCCAGGACCACATTATCCAAGGACTGTATCCCACCATCCTCCAGGAAAATACATGGAAAGGGATTGAGGGCTTGAGAAACTCTGCACAGTTCCCCTTGTGACACTGGGTAGGGATTTCAATGTTGAGGAAGGTGCTGGGAGCATTTGCCCTCAAACTCCTGCTACCTGGCCATCCCCAGGAACTTCACTCCATCCTTACGGACCCCAGGCTGTCTACACCAAGGTATATGCAGTATCTAAGATTCCTGGTCAGTCTCACCCAATCCTCCTCTTATTGATTTAAACAGGAGCAAGATTATTCCCCTTCACACCAATCTGGACCTCAGCCTCAGAGCAGCCATCCAACCACCACACTGCCATCTGGGTGCTGAATTAAGGCTATTACAGTGAAGCAATTCCCGCTCAGAACCAGCCTGACATCTGAAAACCTTGCAGCACTAGAGAGTTGGAACATACCTTTCCCATGCATAGCCTTTCATAGACGCTCATGATGGCTGCAGCCAATACTTTGTGGATAGCCAATAGGAGTATTTGAGTGGGGCAAATTATATTTCTTGGCCTTTTCATGTATAATTCTTACACATCCTGAGTCCGTTCCCCAATCTCTAAACCCCACTTGTAAGACAAGGATTTGTCTGCTTTACCCCACTCTATAAGCAAGACCCCATGTTCTCTCTAGCAAACTGGATTTAAATCCTGCAGCAAATGTAACCCTCACTTGGAGTTTGCCAGCTCATGGAACTCTGGATTGAGCCTCTAAGGCAGTGGTCCCCAAACTTTTCAGGGTCACGCCCTGCCCTTATCCCAGTTCATGCCCCTCCCCCCCAGAGCCGGGGCCAGGAGCAGGGCTGCAGTACCAGGGAGGAGGGCAAGAGACGGAACATGGAGAGGGGTAAGGGGGCCAAGGCTGGGGCCGCAGCTGGGGGTGGGTCTGGGAGTAGGGCCAGGGCTGAGAACAGAGCTGTGGCCCGAGGCCATGGCTGGGGGTGGGGCCACAGCAGAGCTGGGTGGTGCTCCCTTCCCACCCTCTATGGGGGCTGGCCTGGGGGGCATGCCCCACAGTTTGGGGACCTCTGCTCTAATGGGTCTTAACTTGTGGACTACAACAAGCACGGCTACCAGAGCCCTCTGAAACCATTTCCCAGCATGCTTGGAGTCAGGGGAGGGCATGAATGATGTATTTCATAAAGCATTATATACAAATAACAAGAATGACACAAATCTACCTCCCACACATAACACAGTGTTCTGCCTAAACAAGGGCATGATCCTGAGGGGTACTAAACACCTGTAGTGAACAGGAGTTTGAGGGTGCTCAGCTTCCCTCAACAATCAAGGCTAGGGTGCAGTTGCGCCACTGCAGTGCTTCAGTATAGACACTACCTATGCTGATGGGAGGGATTCTCCCACCGGCATAGGTAATCTCCTCCCCGAGAGGCGATAACTAGATTGATGGAAGAATTTTTCTGTTGACTTAGAGCTGTCTACACCAGGAGTTAGGTCAGTACAGGTACATTTCTCAGGGGTGTGGATTTTTCACCACAGAGAACCCCAGAGCAGCCATCCTTATAGCCAGGGCCCTGTATAGTTCACATCAGTAATAGAACCCATCCCCACTGTGGAACTGTACTTCAGAATCGAATCTTTCATTAATATAGATGTATGTACATTTCTAGCCCAGTTAGTAACAAATATAACCTTGAAAACGTATACTAACATTAAACTGTGGTGACTGCCAGAGTCTACAGACAGCTTGAAACAACAGCTATGACAAGTCTCAACTACCTCATTCATTTCAATAGACTGAAATAATTAACAATGTTGACGTTTAAATTGTCATCTTTAGGTTTCAGAGTTAACAATGATCTTTTAAATGGATATATTAATTGCATTTACTTATACCCTAATTCCAGTCTGCCCCCTAATCCTCCCCAGGGGTCAAAAGCCCCAAATGCCTGCTACTCAGCTGGAAAAACGTAAAGTTTTGCTCACATGCTTTGCTGGAGTGTGACCAGAGAGCAAAGAATTTTGAAGACTCAAGCCTCAACTGAGCATCTTGCCCTTAACCTCAGAAAAACATCGGAGCTCAGTCTAGCAAACTGTATTATACCGGATATTAGACTAAGCTAATATTTAGGAAGCAGATCTTTTATTTTATTTATTTAACATAGGTAACATCTACTGATTCCTTTAAATTGGCATTGACCATCTGAGACTCACTGCTCTTTCTAGCTGTTTTAATTTTAACTCAAGCTATGAATATCTTTTCTTGC
The DNA here is from genome assembly GCF_013100865.1 of Trachemys scripta elegans. Lineage (NCBI taxonomy): Eukaryota > Metazoa > Chordata > Testudines > Emydidae > Trachemys > Trachemys scripta. Next base: position 29,289,205 of record NC_048308.1, read on the forward strand.
CCCCTTATGAAAACAATGTGATTTGGTAACTTGTATATATTTCTTTTAATATACTGTAATGAAAGGAATGTCTATTCCATAGTGATTAGCACAGGATAGATGCCTGAATGGATAGAATGATCTATATCAATGATTTTCAACCTGTGGTCCGTGGACCTCAGGAATCCGCAGACTGTATCTAAGGGGTCTGCGAAAGGTGACTATGAAAATTTTTCAAGTCACAGAAAAGGCACTCAGTTTTTCTGATCAAAAGTATGTGAATACCCCCACCTACAGGTCAAAACCCAGAAGTGTTGTCATTACCATAGAAGCCCACAGTGTAACGCCCACTGAAAATTTCCATTACATGCATCCGAAGAAGTAGGCATTCACTCATGAAAGCTTATGCTCCAATACATCTGTTAGTCTTAAAGGTGCCACAGGACTCTCTGTTGCTTTCTCACACTGCGTCAAATGCCATGCCGAGCACGTGCAACAACATTTATAGTTTAATTCTGTTCAGTCAGTTTTCAGTCTAAGACTTCTATGGAAGGGGTTCCGTACCTCCATTTGAAATTTTTTTAGGGGTCCACAAATGAAAAAAGTTTAAAAACCACTGATCTATATATTGAACTTGTGCATTATTTTTAAATTAATGTTTATATCTGCTTGTAATATACACTTCAGTGTGCCATCCTTTTCTGAAGATGTTCTTTTTTATCATCTAGATAAAATAGTTACTGTTAGGGCTGTGGAGTGAATGTAAATATATATCAATTAAACTGTTTGTAGATTTACAGATACACCACAAGTTTGGTATGGCCCAAAGTCTGATTAGCATTCTTACTTTGTTTGCCAGATCTATGTATGATTATTTACAAAGAATTACATGGGAGGAAGTTGGTTTTGCTTTAAAAAAAGAGCTATACTCTTGTTTCAAAAGAAAAACCTATAGTAAGTTCTTCAGTGCCGAGATTGTCTCTTACTGTGTGTATGTACAACATTTAGCACAGTGGCTCTGATCTCAGATGGGCCTTTAGGCACCACTGTAATACAAATATAATACAAACACCAAGAGCTCAGAATTCGTGAGCAATCTGCCAGTGTCAAAGCTGTGTATTGTTGGAGAAAAGGAGATTGCAGTTTTGAAGTTTTGGGGGCACCATGCTAACCATATGAAAACTTTTATTCTAGAAGGTATGAAAATTACTTTGACTGTATCCCTTTAATTTGATGTAGCAGGCCTATCTTTTATTCTGTATTGCCCAAAGATTGCACCTGTGATCTGTCAGTATTCTTCTTTGCTACTTTTTTATATTAAGTAATAATATAATAACTAATACATTTACAAACAATCTGAATAAAATTTGAGATGAACTGAGATGATTATAGTTGCAAGGAAATAATTTAAACAATTCATTTGTGTGATCCAAACTAGCTAATAAAGCACCTTCTTTTTTTCACAAAAATCTTTTTTGGTCAAGTGATCAAGAAGCCCAAAAGCTTATCTTAAGAGATGTAAACTATGTGTATGGATTGGCATTACAGATAAGACATCACCCCCATTGTGGGAGGCAGCATGATCTGAAGGAGCGCAAACAGGGTTGAGAAGTCACGTTTCATGTACAGATTGATACATGCACTCAGATACCATGCTGGTGGTGGGTGCATTGAAAATACATTGCTAGAGAGGCAGAAATCCTGGATTTAGTTAATACAAGTGGCAGCACCATAGCAGCAGTTTGGTTAGTTCTCAGCTTGCTTCCTGTTTCAGAGATATCCAGCCTAGATGATTTTTCTTTCCCCCAGAGATGAGGGAATTTCTGGTCAATCTCGATTTATTATTGAAATTAATCTATTTAGCACAGTAAATGTTCAAGGTGCTTGGCACATCCCCTGCCCAAAGGAATTTACAAACCAAGATAAATACAACAAACAAGTACAAGACTAGACCAGGGAGAACAGCCCAAGTGAGGAGAGCTTATAGGTGAAGAGAAGAAAGGCCACTTGGCAAAGGTGGATTTTAATAGAAATAAATAAATAAATTCCTCCACCTAGCTCTTACAGAGCACTTTTCATATGCAATTCTTAAAGTATTTTACAGAGGTGGTCTGTATCATTATCCCCATTTTTTATAGGAGGGGACACGCAGACAGTGGCAGAGCCAGAACTAGAACCCATGATCTGAAGGAAGAGAAAGAAATGGATAGGGAGGGAAAAGACAGAGACAGGAATTGGGTGATTGCTCCATGCAAAAGCAAGCAAGAAAGAAGTGCAAGAAAGAATCAAGAGGTGGTGACATGTATAGGAGGAGTAAGTAGTGAGCAAGAGAGCAGAAGGAAATGACATCAGGGAGGGAGGTGTGGGGGGTGAAGCTTGAAGGTGTTGACAAGGACCTCAGATTTAATGTAGTATGAGACCGGAAGAGATTTGAGGCGGTTGGTGATGTGGAGTGAGTGACAGGAGAAAGATGGCTTTAGCAGCTGTGTTTTGACTAGACTGGAATGGGGAAAAGGAGCTGGAAAGAAGCTTTTGCTAACCAAAGCAAGGACAAGGGACTTAACAGTAGGAGTGGTCAGGAAAGGGCATATTTGTTGATGTTCAAGAAGACTATAAGAAGTGACAAGCCTTAATCAGACAGACTGAATATAAGGAGGGAAGGAGACAGATGAGCCAAAGATTAAACTGAGGTTGAAAGCTTGGGAGATGGGAATGGTGACATCATTTTTATTTTACCCGTGTCCCTCTCTTTCGTCCTCTGTCTTTCACTTTGTCTTTTCTGTCTAGAGCATCCACCCATACATGTAATAAGCCTCTAATAAGATCTGCTCTCCTGGCAGCATCTCCACACTACAGTAAGAGTAGCTTCAGAAAGCTGGGTTGCCTACATGATCCATGACACTCTGCATTGCCATAGACACTGAAAGAGTTGCAGAAGGAGGTAGGATTTCCCCAGTACTAACTTCTCCCTACTATTACTCACACCTTCTTGTCAACTGTCTAATGGGCCACTCTCTTACCATTTCAAAAGTTATGTTTCCTCCCTTGGTATCCTGCTGTTAATTGATTTCTCTCATTAGACTGACCTAACACTTGGGAAAGCAACCCCCATCCTTTCATGTATTTATACCTGCTCCTGTATTTTTTACTTCATACATCTGATGAAGTGGGTTCTAGCCCACCAAAGCTTATGCCCAAATAAATTTGTTAGTCTCTCTAAGGTGCCACAAGGACTCCTCATTTTAGAAGGAGGCAGGGTCATTTTCCAAGTGCCAGATCTGATTTGTCAAGACCTTACAGGCTGCAGTGTGCCACACGCAGCCCATGGTTCTATTTTGTGCACAAAGACATATCTTTACTTGTTGATCCATTATGACTTGCCCCATTTTTTCCAATCTGCCTAACTAAAGATCCTGTGATTGGAGGGAAGGTGACCTGCAAGCCCACAACCTTGTCTTTGACCCAAGTAAAAAAAAAAAAAATAATAATAATCCTTATGATTTTTCTTACATGTATTGTAATGTTTGGCCCCTAGGGTCTTTAATATATATTTTAATTTAGTTCATTACTTTGCTGCTGCAGCTTATTTTCCTACCTTTCAAAAAGGGTTTCCAACCTTGAGAGACAAACACTCCACTCCCCTCCCTTCCCACCCCCCCAGTGCTACATCCTCAGTTTCAGAACACCCTCCTTATTCCAAAAAGGATGCAGAGAAAAAGCATTGCAGGCATATGTGGGGGGTGGGGGTGGGAGACGGATATAATAGGTGTATTTGAGAGTTAAACTACATCTTAAAAAATATGTATGTCTCCCTTTCTCCAGAAAATTAGAGAAGAAGATTTTTGATAAGCAGTGCGAATGTGCTTAGTTCTGATCCACTAGGTAGTAGCATCCAGTGCAATAGGTTATCATATTTGCTTCGCACTTATGGTGACCTGGGATCTGCTTCTTCACTGCTTTACATTTTGTGTAGTCATCTGCATCTGTGCAGAGTCAGTGTAAAATGCAGTCATCTGGCTTTGGTAGCAGTTTGTGTCAATTTGCACACAGGTGACTGCACAAGGAAAGCAGCAGTGCAGAAGGGAGGCACCTGGTGTCCAATCCTTATTCCAGGTCACAAGAAAATGTGTATTGAAGATAAGATTACCATCAAATACTGCTACACATTTTAGTACAACAGGTGACAAGGTAGGACCAGGCCTCTAACAGCAGGGGACAGGATACAGAAGGACTGGCATAGCTGCATGGAGAAAACTTGCACAATATTTTCCTGCCGGTCCTAGTTCAAGACATCAGTATTAGTTCCTTACATTGGTGAGTAAAAATGTAAATACATATTCAAAACACAGAAAACCTGAAAGTGATAGCAGTTATCATATAGACCACAAGATGGCAAGCTTTAGCATCCATTTAAAGGAGGCTGCATTGCAAACAGAGTACCCTGTACAGAGTATAATGTTAAACGACCATATCGTGGTCTGTAAAATGCTTTAGGTCTTAAAAAGAAGAGTGGCCCCAAAAAGTAGGGCATGGAAAAAAAAAAAAAAAGAGTGGAGCTGGCTTGTCATACAAAAATAATTGCAACCCCTATCAAATTAAGCAATACTAAAAGTTTCCTTACAATCCAATTACATAAAGTCTTTAGTTTACAAAAGCAACTAGTTTTTTTTTAATAGTAACACCTGATGTAAAATTGTCAAACAAACAAAAGCCCAGTGACAGAACTTGTATCCAAAGAGCTAACAGCCATGAATTATTATATCAGGTGGTTGACTTGAAAGGGGTGTTACTAAAATTACAGTAATGTCTCTGCACCAGACTATGGCTCCCTGTTCAAATCTGGGAGTACACATTATTCTGACAGTAATCCCATTGAAATCAATGGGACTACAGCAAGGGATTACTTAACATAAGTACGGGTGGCAGAATCTGGCCCTCTGCAAAAGGGATTTCAGAGCAGTTTTCATAATACATTAGCAGATCCTGGCCAAGAGAATGACAGTAATCAGCCCAGAAGGGCATTTTGCTCATGGAGATGATTTATTTACTCAGTGCAGAAATCTCTGCTGAAAACTGTGTGGTGCCTGTAGTAAACCCAGAGGATCCCCCCCATCTCTCATATCTCTAGTCATTTGATTTTCAGATTGCTTTAATTGAACATACACCACCATGGGCTTTGAACAAAAATGAAAGGGACAAGTACATGATGTTTCAATAAATACACTAGTGAAAGAGTCAGTAGAAACACTGAAGAGATAAGAGTCCATGTCAACTCAATCTGCACATCTTAAACATATGCCACTACATTATCAAAGCAGCATGCAGGGATTTGGCTGTGCAGTTCCTATTAACATTAATGGGGAGTCATGTGGCTAAAACCCTATGCTCCACTTTGAAAATACACTTGACGTGTGGATGTGACTGCTTCATCTGTGTGCTCCATAAACCACCCAGCGTTTAGGTTTTCATTAATCTAACTGCGGTTAGATTCGGTTTTTAAAGGAAATGCTTTCTGATTTGCCCATGGAAACATTTCTAACACTGGTTCCTGACTAAGAATCCAAGGTGAAAAGGAAGAAGAAATCCATCACCCACAATGTTAGCATAAGCTCCACTTAGAATTTGGACATCCAGCCCCACTACTGCGGCAGATAAAGGAAAGATACGTGATGGAGGAGGGAACTGCATGAGGAAGGAAAAGATTTAAGAGGTACGGTCTGTAGTTCCTTTATGGAAGAGAAACTCTCCAATTTCCAAAGTAGTTTTCCAGTACAGAAACTCCCCCATGTCTCAGCTACAGATGGTCTGGGTAGGTTTGGTGCTAGCCCAAATCTAACCCCGAGTCTATCATTTGGGTTGAAGGCCAGATCAGGGCTTCAGAATCAGTATAGATCTCATGACAGTGAGATCTTACAAGTTGCTCCTGCTAGACTGCAGCCACATAAAAAACTGGGACCAGAAGAGAGACCTCATCCAGTTTGGGATCTGACCCAGAGCCAAAACAGGAAAGGAATCAAATCTGAACGCCCAGCCCCCCCTATATGAATAATGGGTTTGGATTCAAGTGTCTGATTTAGCCCATCTCTAATTTGGAGGGAGGACAGTCTTCCAACACCCCATGGTTACATGCTTACCCTCCCCAGGAACAGTGGTGTTTATCAAGATGCAGACTACTTAGAAAGCAGAGGGTGTGATAGGAGAACCCTTAATCTGAAAGGCTAGACATGTTCTAGGGCGCAGAGGCTTATTGCTTAGTTAATTATATTAGATCCCTGGCTGTAAAGCAGAATTCATGTACTGGAGCCAAGCTGGGAAAAGGAAACATGTACAAAACAAAACCGTGGGCGATATTTTTCAGCTCCTTCCTCAGCAGTATGAAGGGCCCCTGCACTGCTGAGCCAGTGTAGGTTCTACTGTATAGAGGCAAGGCTAGGATTTTGGGAAGGGTACACAGCAGATACTCATGGTTTGTGTGGTAAAGCCTTATTCCATTAGAGTGCCCTCATTGTATGTGTGTCATGGGATCAGGGGTACAGCAGGGGTGAGGCTAATAGATCTGCTGCTACATGGATCAATCCACAACATCTCTGCCTTCCTCTTTGTGGATCAGGGGCTCATACTGCACCACCACAGCTAGTCCAGAGCTGATGGCAAGTTCTTCTCCCATTAGGCGCCTTGTGAAGATCACCAGCACACACAGCACATTTCCTGAGAAAAGTCTTGATCCTGCTCCTATTCAAGTCCTCCAAATACATCAGTGGTGCAGGGTTATGCCTAAAAGGTGGATCCAGAGTTCTAGGCTAACGTCCATTATCTTTTGACAATACATGGCTATAAAAAGGATTGTGACAGTGACAGGCTCTGTCTTTTTGTGAAGGAGCACTGGCTGGAAATCGCTTTCCTTCCAGAGACATATCAACTCTACCATTAAGATTTCATTGCAGGATCAAATCAGACAAGGAAATGAACCTTGAGTGCGCAAAATTGGTTGAAACGCAAATCTCCATTTGTCATTGGTAATTAATGACAAACATAGCAAAGAAAGCTATGAAATCCATTACAAATGTGACAAGTTGTTCTTTATCAGAATTGTTGGGTGCCAACTATCTATCATGAGCGCTTGACAGAGACTTAGTGGCAATCCAGATATTGAGCACTGCTATGGAGGAGAGAAGGCCAAGGGAGAAAGCTAGACAAGATGGAAAAGAGAGTCAGGGCATCAGGGTAAGGATGAAGTAAAGGAGGCTCCTCCTCTTCCCTTTTGCTTAATAGTTAGGGACAAATGGGGAGGAAGTAGCTTGGCACTGGAAGGACACAGGCAGGAAAGGTTGGGGGGGAAATGGGAACATTCTTCCTCAACATTTTTTTGTTTTTTTCCCCTCCACCACACATTTTTGAATTTCAAAGTTTTTCAACCAATTCTAGTCTACATCCAGTTAAAAGGGCAGGAGGGAGTGGGTCAACATGGCTCCTGAACATGAATGGGGGCAGCCATTTTAAGCATTTGATATTAATTCAGACTGGATTTTGCAATCAAATGGGTCTGAACATAAGTCCAACCTAAGGCCTGGACTCAGGCTCACATCAGAAAAGGGGTGCAAAGAGTGCCCATAAGTGAGTGATAGGAAGATTGTGATAAGCCTAGATACGGTACATTTTTTTTCTTCTTTAATCTAAGGTTTTATACTGTGAATACCCATCCCTGTGGTATTCAAGCCCTTGACTGGTAATAACATGGCTACAATAGAGGGTGGAGGCTGGGAAGAATCAGGCATAGTAATGTTGCAGCTGTGTGTTGTGTTTTTGTTTCCTTGTTCCATTTGATAAAGAGTTTGTGTAATGAATAGTGTGTCTTCAGGGTGTCCTCTGACACAACACATGCCTCTTTGGACTTCCAGTACAACTGCAAAATCCCCATGGCAATCATTGCTGGGCACGAAGGAAAAGGAGAGGGATTGTTAAGGGTGCTCGTGTCTGTAGATAGCTGGATTAAAAAAAAAAAAAAAAAAAAAAGATAAAAGAGGCTGTTAATATTTATAGGTAGAAGGTCCAAAGATTGCACTATGCTCAAAAACATTACGGGGCGGGGGGGGGGGTGTCTCTTGAACAAAAAATAGCTGGAAATGATTCTTTCAAAAGACACCTTTGTAACACTGAATATTTAAGATTACTTCCCCATTCAGCTCCATACAGGGCTAAGCAGCCTGTCAGAGTTCAGCAAGTAAATAGGTATTATAATGGAACTGAAGAGGCTGAGTTTATCTGACTCATTTTCCTCACACATTCCAGTGTGTGTGCAGCTCACTGACTGAAGCAATTGATAAAGCCCCAACTGACCTCAAGAGCAGATAATTTATTGCGGCTGGATTGCTCTTGGAAAATGATTAAACTTTGTAATATTTATGTTGCCCTAGAAGCAAATATGTTAATTGAGTATTTTTTCAAATCTGCTGGATTGTCCATAGAGTAGTACAGTAATGGGAGAGTCTAATATCACTTTAGATAATTAGGCTATGTGCTCTAGAGAGTGACTGATCTGTCATACAGTACCTAAATTCACTTTCTCAAAATATTTGTGGAGTGGCACCTAATTGCCATATGGACCTTTTAAAGGCCCCAGTGAGAAAGTGAACCTATGATCCTAGTCCACCATTCACACCTGGGGCTAGGTGCTCAGGGCCTGTCTACACTTTTGGGTAAATGCACTTTGCAGGGCTGTGATTTCTAAATCACTCCAATGGGCTGCAACTTCATTAGTCCACATAGACCCTGTGTGAACACTGAAGGTTCCCTAGCATGCATTGACATAGTAACATTTCAAACAGCACTACATAAAAGTGCACTAGGAGGGTCTATACAGACCAATTAGTGCACAACATCTTCGTTTGCTTCAGAAATCACACCTCTTAGCCTCCATTACCTCACCATGTAGACAAGCCTCCAGGTGCATCTAAGTGAGACTTATTGCTCCTGAGGAGAGGTGCAGCTATAGTCAGGGGCTGGTTCAGGTTGCTAGTGATGGGCAAATCAAGCAGGTGAGGAGGTTCACTTAGGCTGTACATCCATAATTTCAGCATCTTATTTAGAGGCTTCTAGCCCCTTTAGGTTAAATTCACGTCAGACTCCAGGACAGAGCCATCAGGAGGGCCATTACCCTATCCCATCTTTTGAATGCTGAATTAAGACAGACAAGCAAAAGGCACCAGTTTCATTTTTTGGTTTTCACACTCAGCCCTCAGGGTTTTTGTTTTTTTGATTGATTGTTTTTTGGGGTGGAAGGGTAGAGAGAGGGCTTGCTGTACAGAAGAGGGGGAGCTGAGGCAGCTAGCAAGATGGGGGAAGTGTTTAGATTAGAGCAGCAGGGCATATGGGAAGAGAGAAGGGCTTTATATAAAAAACAGAACATGGAACTAAAACCATGGACCTGAGATCATTGCCTCAGACACTTGGCTTGCCAGTCTATCCCTTTCCCACAGCACTAGGCTGTCTTCTCTATTTAGACTGTAACCTCTTTGGAGCAGGGACTTTCTTTGTATGATTTCTGTATAGTGCCCCATGGCACTATCACAATATAAAAATAATAATACCTGGTGTCACAATATATCAGCTTCAAGCCAATATTCCCTGGTTTCATCTTAGGTCCAGAACAGTGGGATGACATGTCTAGTGGTACTTCCATCCCAGATGAAACTAAGGCAACATACAAAGAATGAAAACGACAAGCAAACAAACTAAACTCTCAGTCCGTGTACACGTTCAAGTCTGACTCATCTTCTGTGAGAATGTACCTGTTAGTTCTATTTTATTGTAACAACTCACCCATTTCTATGATAAATTTATATGCTTCTCTTAGGGGCATTTTAACATCAGTTGTTTCAGATAAAAAAACCTATCAAGAACATTTAGATCTGGACAAATGAAGTTACAAAACTAGAACAATGTTAGATTATATTAAATACCTCAGATGCTCTGGAGGATTTAAGTCAAGGAAGAAATGAGTCGCTGCTTAATAATCCAACTAATATAAACATGGAAAAGCAAGATGGATTTATATTCTCCAAACCTAACAAGGTTTGCTGTGACTTTGTGAGAGATCTAACACCAATGATCAGGTTGGAAGCTTGAATGGAGTCCTATCTAAATGCCATCATGTTGCCTGTAGGGGATAATGATTGAGTGCCTCCTATTCAATCACCACTTTCTCCTGAATCAACTAACTCAAAACCACTTCATAGTGGTAGGAGGTACCATGGTGGTGAAATTGTTCAGTTTTGGGTCAGACCTAAAACTACAGTCCTGAGCACTTGTGATCATTAAATGTCTTCACTTTTTTTAAAGACATTCTCTTTGATCCCACCTGTCAGCTCAGCCGTGATGATGGGGCTGAATGAAGTCTTTCCACCATTTTCTGTCTTGTACTATCTTCACAGCTTTGTTCTTCTGAGAAGTGAACATGGTCCTTGTTTGTCTGGGCAGTGACTGAACCAGCATGCTTTAGTTTAGTTTTCCCAACAGTAGGGGGTTGTAATCCAGATGTCTTGGTCAAATCACAGCATATGTAATTACTGTATTGCAGTCAATATGTCTTTCCATGACTGCTTAATCCAGGGGATGACTTCAGGAGATTCAGTATAGTGACATTAGGTAGCACAAGCTACACCAAATAGTCTGGGAGTTAGAGACAACTACATGCTCTTGTTGGACTCCAGTGGTCTCAGTAAAGAATCCCCTTTATAATGTATTATAGGTGAGTCCTGTATCCTCTCTTGTATAAGGCATGTTACAATTAAATTCTACCAACCTAAATTGCCCTGGGGTTTTCACTGGATATGGTATTCTTAATCACTGCCTGTCTTAAAGTGGTTGTGTTGCTGTGCACTGTTAAACAGCTGCCACATTCCAACCCAGAGCAGACTGCATTTAGGTGACAGGTGAAGCATTTTATATAGGCATTACAGTAGAACCTCAGAGTTACAAACACCTCAGGAATGGAGGTTGTTCATAACTCTGAACAAAACATTATGGTTGTGCTTTCAAACATTTACAACTGAACATTGACTCAATACAGCTTTGAAACTTTACTATGCAGAAGAAAAATGCTGCTTTTCTTTTTGTAGTTTATGTCTAAACACAGTACTGCACTTGGTTTTTTTTAAATCTCTGCTGCTGCCTGATTGTGGACTTCTGGTTCCAAACTCAGTGTGTGGTTGACTGGTCAATTCGTAACTCTGGTGTTCATACTTCTGAGGTTCTACTGTATTTGTAAAGACATTTGATTGGCTTTCACTTATTGTGCTAAGAAAAGGCTTGACAAAAGTTATTGTTTGATAGGTTAGTTTTCTTTCCTTGAAAGCAGGAACTCAGTTCCATTTATTACATCTTCTTCACTCCCTACAGTCTCCACACTGTGAAGAAGCCAGAAAGTATTCTCCATAATTGAACTCTCAAAAACAGAAAAGCCAGGATGTAAATAAGGTTCTTTATTAATTCAGACCATAGCAATCAATACTTGCAGAACTCACTAATGCCTCCTAGGACTACTGATCAACAAAATAATTAAGTTGAACATTTTGATTAGTAATATTTAAAATTTGAGAGAAACAGTCAATGCACAAAGATAGATTGTAATAGGCTCTAGTATTGGATCTACTTCAGAGGAACAATAGGGGTGAAATACTGACTTTACAGCCAGGATTTCACCCTAAACCTTTAACACAAAACAGAGGAGAAGAGGACTGAAGTCTAGAAACAGAAACTTTATACAAAGTGAGGCTGTGGGACAGATCCTCTGGTCCAGCTGCGCTGTGCTCAGTGCACCCAAGGACTAGGAGAGGTGGCAAAGACTCTGTAACATACAATAATCACCACCCATAGCACCCACTGATGTAAGGGTGCAACGCTGCAAAGGGACCTCATCTTTGGCACCTCTTGTAGGTCATTTGCCTCTCATTGGGTCTTCTGTGGCTCTGTCCTCCGGTCAAGTCATGTAAAGTTCAGTTTCCTTCCAAGGTAACAAGAAGGTCCAACTGAAAGTTCACAAAATGGTTCCAACATGAAAAAGCCTCCAGCCCCTTCTCTTGGGCTACTCCTCAGCCCATCCTTTGGGGGTCAGTCTTCAGGTACTCCCTGGGCTCAATATTGCTTATGTTGAGCTTACATGCCCCTGCTTTAAAGGCTGGTAGAAGAACCCAGGGTTCCAGCCCAGAGACCCTGTAGTAAGCAGCAAGGTCTGCTTCTCCAGATATGCTGCTGTTTCCCTGGGCTGCTTCCTTACCTCCAAGCCTTCTTGTGCTACTTCTCCAGTCTGTGCTTAACACAGCCTCATTTTGGTTCTCAGGCCTTTAGCTTCTCTCTTCTCTACTGAACTCATAAGTCTTCCCCCTGAGGCTTTACTTTTACTGATCCTATCTCAGGGCCTCCCCTACAGGAACCTAACCTACTTCCTGTGGATCCTCCTAGTTAGCTTCTTGTCTGTTTAAACCCTGTCTCAGAGCTCTCCACTGACCTGTTCGGGGGGGGGGGGGGGGTTTGCTCTCTGCAGTAGTATGCTGTCACCTTAGCAGTCTCTCCCTACTGAGTTCCCATCACTCCCAGTTCCTTATAAGGCCCAGGTGCCTAATTATCTTTACCTAGCTCCATCTCCTCTGTCAGGAGGCAGTCAGTCACAGGGGCACTAATGGGTGCTTAACCCCTCATCTAACAGGTGATGGGAATAACCCGTCACAGGTACTTTAAAACTACCTTTGTGGCCCCAGTACAGCAGTCCAATCTGCACTGTCCCAGAGCTTCAAGATTGTTGTCCTTTGTTCCTGAGTAGCTGTTTTGCAGCTGGGGGTCTGCAGAGTGTAAGGATGCCCAGCTACATTGCCCTTTCCTCTTCATCACCTCACTACAAGAAAGAAGAAGTGGGCTGTAGTCCACGAAAGCTTATGCTCTAATAAATTTGTTAGTCTCTAAGGTGCCACAAGTACTCCTGTTCTTCTTTTTGCGGATACAGACTAACACGGCTGCTACTCTGAAACCTGTCACTACAAGAAGGTGGACTAGGTGAGGTCAGTGCAGAAGCAAATACAGCTGCTCTATATGACTCAGAGTTTCCCATGTGCCGGGGGAATCCCCAAGGATTCACCACCTACTCAGGGGCAATTCTTAAAGACTTTAGGACTACTTTGCACTGGAGCAATGCAAAGGACTTGGATTGGGGCCAATGGCTCTAAAACATTAATTCTTATTGGGCAACAGCTTATAAAAAGCTCTCTCTCTTTTAGCCTCCTATAATACTACAGATGAGCAAAGAGGTTTATTTACTTCTAAAGGATTGGTCCTGTGCTTTATTTGATGGAGCTTAAATTATTGTTTTTATAAACATAATTAAGACATTTAAAAACATATTTTCATATATACTGCAGTGCAATTAGCATTCAGGTGACAGATTATATGGTTTTACATTCAAATGCAAGACGCCTAACAATTTGGTTTCCACAGCACTTATTACAACTATCTGATAGCTCTTTCCTTTGAGCTTTACCTTTCAGCATCCCAATGCTAAAAGTTATCAAGTATTGTTCACATTCCTCTATTTCAGAAATACACAGTATAGTTAGAAACAGGTCCTGCGCTGGCTCTTGACTAGAGCAAGAGTGCACATGATAGTGGATCAGACAGAGGGGGACATGTAACCCATGAGACCAGTGGGTTACACATGCAAATAACAGTGCCACATACAGGGCCTGATTTTCCAGTGTCTTGGCTCTTTTAGTGACATTTGCTTTTGCGCAAAGCAGGTGTAAAATGTTTCCAGATCAGAATGGATAGTGATTTATGCCAGGTAGTGATGGAGCTGAAAATCAGAGGCAGAGGCAAAATGCCTGAGCCAAAGGTCAAACAAGAGTCAGAGCCAAAATTGGAGCCAAGAGTCAGAACCCAGTCAGGGAAAGCCATAGCAGAGCTAGGTCTGGGGCAGGAGCAAGGCTGGGACAGGGTTGGAACCAAGCAAGGATGCAGGAATAAGGCGGGGTCTGTCTCCACAGCAGACCAGGGACCTGTGGCTTGTCACACAGACAGCTTCCTGAAACTCCCACCATGCTTAAATTATGAAGTCCGGGGGTGGCACTTTCTGTGGTACCGAGGGTTTACTGTGCATTGATCATGGCTGTGCCATGGCTACCAGATGGAGGTCTGGTGAAAGTGTCAGTCACTCAGAGCCCTGACTGGGTTCTAGCCCACCGGATCCTTACGTCTCCCCACCTCTTCAAGGGTGTCCCTGGAGTGTCACTGGGCCAGGTTTGTTTGCGTGATCCCTGTGAAAGTTATCCACCAGTTCAGGGGCATGGACATAACTAGCAGGTTCTTAGGACCACAGCCTCCCCAATCTATGAAATACCACAGCCTGCCCCATTTCAATTTGGAGTCCAATATGGCTTGGATGTCATATTCTTTGTGATCTTGAACTGGAACCAGCAGCAGCAGCAGCATCCTGTTGGGGAATGGGTTTTCCATGTGTGGCTTTAGGAGGGAAACATGAAAGACAGGATGCATCTTGAGAGACCTAGGTAAGGAGAGTTTGAGCATAATGGAATTGATTTTCTGACAAATTCAATAAGGTTTGAGGAACTGATGGTCTAATTTGTGAGATGGCCTGTTCGTGTGGAGATTTTTGGCAGATAGCCAATCCTTTCTGGCCCACTGAAAAAGTTGGTCTCTCCTATCGTCTATGGTCTGTGTGCAGTTTGTAAGCCTTCTTGGCATCCTTGAGGTGGACTCTTACCTTTCCTGAATATGGTAAATCTGCTGAACCAAGTTGGCCGCTGCCAGGTTCAGGGAGGCCACCAGTAGCGCAGGGTGGAATCGCAGGTGGAACCCTTACCTGGGAAAAGTGTGCTCTGCCCATGGAAGTATGGTTGGCATTATTGTGGATAAACTCAGGGTGAGGCTGAAGGCTAGACCAGTCATGTTGGTGATAGTTAACAGACCATTCTAGATATTGCTCTAAGACTTGATTCACTCTTCCTGTCCTGCCATCCTTCTGAGGATGATATGTCAAGGGGGCACAGGCTTGGACATCTAGTAACCAGAGGGCCTCACACCAGAAGCATGAGATGAACTGTGGCCCTCAATCTGAACTGACACTGTCAGGAAGCCCATGGAGGCAGATGACCTGAATCATTAGGAGCTGAGCAGCCTTCTTGGTGGAAGGCAAATGGTCAGAAGCGACAAAATGTGCCACCTTGATCAATTGATCCATGACCATCAAATACTGGCATATAACTATTGGATTCAGAGAGTTCTACAATGAAGTACATGGTGACAGTGGTGCAGAGCCTGGACAGAGTTTCTAGGGGAACAAGGGTGCTCAGCAGCTTAGTGCATGGGAACTTGGTACAGGCGCACAGATGGCTAGTGCTAGGAACCAGCATGCAGGCAGTCTGGCCTATTGGGAGGGGCTGGGAGAAGTGGTTGGGAGTCAAGTTGGAGCTGGTAACCAGAAGATGAGTCAGGATCAGAAGGCAATGGTCAGGAGCAGAGTGGAGCGTAGGGCTGGAGCCAGAGACAAGGCAAGGATCAGGCATGCAGCAGGAGCAAGGCAGGAACAGAGCAAGGGCAGGAATGAGGCAGAGCAGAATCTGGAAACAGGAGTTAGATGCAGATTTCAGGATTCAGGCAAGAGTGTGGTCCAATGTGGCAAGAACAGAGTCTGTATGGTTGCTTAGACAGCCCTTCTAGGTCACATCCTGGCGTAAGTAGTGGGTGCAAGCCAATCAAGCAACTGCACACCAGTGGTGTTCTAATAGGACTTTCTGTGGGGCCTGACCTTCCAGGATTGATGAAGTGTTGCTTCATCTAGCTCCACTGGGGATGACGAGGGAGTCAGAGACCCAGCACCCCAAGAATCCTGGGTTCTCAGCCTACCAAAACCGCAAATCTCCACCCTTAGATCCTTATAACAACTGTTAACATAAAAAAAGAAACAGGAGGCTAGAAAATGGGTTTTGCGGTTTTAAAATGGCCTACTAGGGTGTTGTCATGACACAGTTGCAGGACCTCCCACCAGGGACACCCTGGTTTTAAAATGGCCTACTAGGGTGTTGTCATGACACAGTTGCAGGACCTCCCACCAGGGACACCCTGGCAAAACATACGTGACCATTGCCATATATTATTCCACCCCACTTGAAATATTGCCTCTTGGTTCTGGTTCTTGACCATTCTAGGGAGTATGTCACCTCTGACTAGTGGGTCATACCATAAAGCTGACAGAATTGTGGTGACCAGATCTTTATGTAGTGAGGCATTAAGAAAATTGCAAGGCTCAAGGAGCTAAGGTTGTTCCTGGTTTGTTACAAAAGAGAAGAGAGAACTTTCCCCCATGCAGAACAGAGCATCGGCCTTACTGTTTTCAGTTCCCATATGGTAGGTGATTATAAAATCAAAAGTTTCAGAGTAACAGCCGTGTTAGTCTGTATCCGCAAAAAGAAGAACAGGAGTACTTGTGGCACCTTAGAGACTAACAAATTTATTAGAGCATAAGCTTTCGTGGACTACAGCCACTGCATCCGAAGAAGTGGGCTGTAGTCCACGAAAGCTTATGCTCTAATAAATTTGTTAGTCTCTAAGGTGCCACAAGTACTCCTGTTCTTCTTTTTGCGG
>NC_048308.1:29305917-29342364 GCF_013100865.1 Trachemys scripta elegans
GTTTCAGAGTAACAGCCGTGTTAGTCTGTATCCGCAAAAAGAAGAACAGGAGTACTTGTGGCACCTTAGAGACTAACAAATTTATTAGAGCATAAGCTTTCGTGGACTACAGCCCACTTCTTCGGATGCAGTGGCTGTAGTCCACGAAAGCTTATGCTCTAATAAATTTGTTAGTCTCTAAGGTGCCACAAGTACTCCGGTTCTTCTTTTCATAAAATCAAAGTAAGAGAAGAATAAAGCCCACCTGAGCTGTTCTTGGTTCTGTGCCCTGGTCTTGTGTAAATACTCTGTTTTTGTGATGTGTACACTTTCACTGGGTATTAGGCCCCCCTCAAGGTAATGGCACCATTTCTCAATGCAGTCTTGATCACAAGCATTCTTTAAGGATCTCATAATTTTGCTCCACTGGGGTGAACTTACAAGAATAGTAAGCACACAGGTGCAGCAACTTCTGGGGTCTATGTTTCTGGGAGAGCATAGCCCCAATGGTTATGTTGGATGCATCAGCCTCCAAAATAAGTGCTTAAACTGAGTCTGGGTGCACCAGGATGAGTGCAGTGGTTAAAGCACTTTGAGCTGTTCAAAGGCATGCTGACTTCAAGCAACTAGACAAGTGTTGCAGTTTTGTGAAGGAGGGCTGGCACAGGGGTTATTTGCCCTGAAAATTTGGGATAAAATGCCAATAAAAAAATTACAAAGTCTAGAAAGCATTGCTCCTCCTAGGTACTCCAGGTGACTGCCCAGTTGCAAATGGCTTCCACCTTTTATGGGTCAATCTTAATGCCTTCTGGGGAGAGGGTGCCAACTGCTGCGATCTTGGATTTGCTCAAGGGTGGGTTTGACACTGCCTGGAGTGGTCTCCCAGATCCAATGACTCAGTGATGACATGTAGGTAGACTTGTTGGCAATGCTCAGAAAGGAAGCTGACTTTCCATTCCCATCAGAGAACATGGAGGTCATGCTGTACCAATCATCTGGCCCCAAGAATCAGGGGGAAATGTGGGGGAACAAATCACACTGAACTGCATCACCTCCCAGGGGCCCTGGATTACTGCACGGTCTCCTGAGTCACTGGTCCCTAGGATAAAAGGGTTCGTCTATGGTTTCCACAAGATCTGGTGTAGGTTTCTGCTTGTGGGGATTCACAGGGCCCAGATAGTCTCAGAATCTATAAAGTTGTCTGTGTTGCCAGAATCTATGAGCACCCACTGCAATGGATCTGCCTGGCCTCACCTGGAATGCCGGATCTGCATTCAAAGATGTAGCAAGGGCCCGAGTGGCTTGAACAGGTTCCTGTCAGGTCTTGGGGTCATCCTGACTGCATCCAGACTAGGCCCCTTCAGATTTTGGGCACATTTGTTTCCCGATTCTCTGCTGGCAGGGCTCTATGGCGGGCACAAAGCCAGGGCATGTGCTGGCTTACCACAGTAGGTTGTTGTGCTAAAGTCGTTCCTTTTCCTTGGCAGTCAAGCACCAGTGGGCCAGGTCATCCTGTGTGGTTTGGGAGTCAAGCTTGGGGTTATTGTCACAGGACATGGGGCAAGGCAATGGCATAACTCCCCACTTTTGCTCTCTCTCTCTCTCTCCTTGCTCAGCCAATTCCCAAAATGGATGGCTAGATCAAAGCATCCACGTTTGCAGGAGTTTCCATGCAGGCTAGCTCATCATTGATCTCCTTGCTTAGTCCTAATTGAAATTGGCGCAGTTGGGCTGCCTCATTCCACTCAGGGTCTTTTGTAAGCTATTGAAAGTGTGCAGCATGAGAGTCGGATGGCCACTGTCCCTGTCAGAGCTTCTGCTGGGCAGCTTCAGCTGACCACGTGTAATAGGGATCATTGAAAATTGAGGAAAAAGCCAAAATAAGGTGTTTGAGTCCATTCGTATTGAACTGTTTTGCTCAAGCCAGGGAGAGGCCCAACCCAGAGTCTCACTAGTCCACAAACTGAATATCCATCCCACATTGGCGGGATTGGTTCCAGGGATAGAGCATAAAAAAGTAGATGACACTGGTTAAGGAATCCCCTGAATTTTTGGTGAATTTTGGTTTCCATCTAAATGTTCAGGTAGGGACTCCACAGGGCCCTGTTTGGGAGGCAGGGCCACCATGTGCACCTGGAGCACAGTGTTCTCCTCTTGTGAGTGTACCTCTTGTTCATGAAGGGTTTGATTTTTCTGCCAAAAGTTGCATCACTGACCCCACAGAGCATGGACCATTGTCTGGAGATGGATGACCTGCTCCTGCGGATCCAGTGCCCCGGGGTGTCCTAGGCAGTAGGAGACCCTTCCCTTCCATCCTACTACTGGGGCATCATCTGCAGAGGAGCCAGAGGTACTCTTTGTAATCTGCCAGGAACTGGGCCATGGGTGGTCATGCCTTGTGGTTGGAGCAAGAGTCAAGCTTAGCAGGTGGAACAGTAATAAGAAGCCAGGAAAAGGGAACCAAGGGTCAGAACCAGAGTCAGAAACTGAATGCCCAAGCCTGGGGTCAAACCAGAGCCAGGAATCGCAGTTGAGAGTCAGAACTGGGGTACCTGGAGTCAGGGAAGGCAGGAGCAGATCTGGGTCCAGGGCAGGAGCCAGGCTAGGACAGGGCTGGAACAGGAACAAGGCCAGGATGGAAAAACAAGGCAGGGTCTGTCTCAGCAGCATGTCAGGAATCTGCCTTCTTGCACAGACCGCTTCCTGGATCTCCCTCCATGCTTAAATAGGTGATCTGGACCAGTCAGGGGTCATATGGAGTGCTGCCAATTGGGTCTTCCATGGGAAGCATTTTCTGTGGTGCCTTGTCTCCCAGAGTTTACAGTGCATTGATCATGGCTCTGCTGTGGCTGTCAGGTGGCAGTGTGAAAGTGTCAGTCACCCTGAGCCCTCACCCGAGTTCTAGCTCACTGGATCCCCACACAGATTCAAATCCAGAGGTTGGTTGGTTAGTTAGTGGATGAAACTTGCATGCTAAGGAGGTGGCTGGAGCAATATCCTTGTAGGAAAAGCAATAGACAGCTGTAAAAGGATATAAACTAAAGCAGATTTCCACTATTTTATCATACTTTCCTGCCAGTTGATTTTCCTGCTTCAATTCCTGCCCTCCATCCCATTGGCATGTAATTTATACATTCACTTAGTGATGTATATTATACTACCACCATGTACGGAACCACTGAATCTAGCTGACAGCTTCTGCTCTTTGTTCTGTTTCCAAGCTGGTACATAATTAAGGCTCACAACTCAGAAAAATCCCCATTTACAGCACAGAAAAGTTGTCTTAAGTCACTGCTCTAAACATTGTTTTGGTTTCTTAGATGACAAATATACATAGCCCTGGAGAAGCTGGGGCAATTTAATCTCATGTACTAGTAACCCCCCCACCCCTCTCTGGGCTAATGGGAAGGCTGCTCAAAACCTTTGACTAGGAGACAAAGAAGAAACCTAGTATTCCCACTTCAGCTCATACTGGTGGACACTGCACAAGCCTCTAATCCAGTGGCTCTCAAACTTTTTTACTGGTGACCCCTTTCACATAGCAAGTCTGAGTGCAACACACACCCCCTTATAAATGGGGGGGGAAAACAAAAAAACCCACATATTTAACACCATTATAAATGCTGGAGGCAAAGCGGGGTTTGGGGTAGAGGTTGACAGCTCACGACCCGCCCCCCCATGTAATAACCTCACAACCCCCTGAGGGGTCCCAACCCCCAGTTTGAGAACCCCTGCTCTAATGATCTTTGATGTGTGTCCTAACAAATGTGCAAAGAAATAGGGTGCTGCATTTTCCTTTTGGCAGCCCTCCCAAAAGGACATTTGTAGTTATAGCCAAAAAGTAAATGTAACTGAGACACATGCGCAGAAAGCTATTTTCTTTCTGGATGTAAATCCAAGATAGTTAATGGGCTTCACTGCACAGCACAGCTTTATTATTAAAGAAATTATAAAGATGGTGCCTCTGTGATCAGTGTTTCCTGTATGGAATTAAGGATCTTGGTTTATGTGGCTTTGATACGAAGGATCTATTTATACAGAGAAATGTTTCCCATTCCTAGAAAGCCACTCAGTGCTAGAGTGGAAATAAGACTTCAGTGTTGCTATTAGGACTGGCACTGGCTTCTCAGAATGTTTAACCTTAGCTGAGCTGAGCTCTGGTCCAGGCTCCCCCCTTCTCTTCGTGCCACTTTCAGATGCACTGCTACTACAAAGTGGAACTAAAAAGCCAACCACAGACAGGGCTGGCTCTAGGATTTTTGCCGCCCAAAGCAAAAACAATTTTGGCCACCCTCCACCCCCGTTCTTTAATTACCCCGGCCCCGCCTCAACTCCGCCCCTTCCCCAAATCCCCAGCCCTGCCTCCTCCCCCCAAGCTCTCAAGCCTAGGAGGGAGGGAGGGGGAGCAGTGGCGCACGAAACGGCCGCTTGGGATCTCCCCCTTCCTCCCAGGTTTGAGAGCCTGGGAGGGAGGGCGAGTAGCGGCGGGCGAATCAGCTGTTTCACTCGCCGTGGCAGCGGAGGTGAACTAGGGTGGCTGGGGCACATTTTTAGGGACGGCATTCTGGCGCCGGCCATACCGCCCCTAAAAGTGTGCCGCCCCAAGCACCAGCTTGTTTTGCTGGTGCCTAGAGCCGGCCCTGACCACAGAAGGATCATAGGGGGCCTTCTCCCGTGGCACAGAACTAGCGTACATAGCACAGCCAAGGGAAGGGGTGTGGCCAGGTCTCTCTTTGCCCCAGTGATTCCCCAGTCGCCCCCATTTTGCTTCCTTGGGGTCACTGACAGCCAATGTAACTGAACGCAGCCCTGAGTCTACTTTAAATTATGCCAGGAGACCAGACTGGCACATCCAGCCCAGAACCATGGGAGTGCAAAGCCACCTTTGTGGCTGCCGAAGATCCAGGCCCCTCTAGTTTGGGGTGTAGTTTCATGTTTGGATAATGATTTGATTGGCACTTTTGAGAAAGGCAAAAAGATCAGAGTGCCTGTAGCTCACAGCAATATTGAAATTTCTACTGTACCCGAGACAGCGTTCAACATCTCTTGATCCAAACATGGGTCAGGAATACAGCAGGCGGTGTCACGAGAAAACTGTTTCTTTTATCAGACAGAGCTCAAAAACTCCTGGCTATTCAAGGACAATAAGACCAACCAACAGGTATCAGCAAGTTATAACAATGTATATTAAATCTAACAGCCTCAATCAAGCATTATGTCCCAGGCTAAGTCAGGAGTGGGCTTGTGGATGGCGGGGTATTGGGGAGAAATCAGAACTGAATGTGATACATTCCCTGCATTGGTGGGGGCCTTGTTTCTAAAACTTAAATTCCAAGAGATTTAATACAATACCTGATTACAGGAATATCAGGAAACCATTTACATAAGGCTTCTATATTCAGGGAATCTAATCCCTCCAGGGACAATAACAATGTCTTAAATTATATTGTGTATTATAATCGTAGTGAGAAAAACATTGGAAACACCCTGGAAAGTTTCAGAACCTCAGTATAAAAAGAGCACTGTCACAGATACACCAGTAGTAGATCACAGCAACAAATCCATGTCTAGTGACAAGATGAGCCACGTGTGAAACTAAATATTCCTTGGCAGTTAAAGAGAATAATTTAGGGCTTTTCTAATCCCAGCTGATGAGGGGGGCCCAGCTACAACATGGTCATAATATCCCTTACTCAGTAACGATACAATTCCAATTTGTGGTATAGGTGGGAAATTAATATTAATTCACATCTATGGAGGCTCCCCCTATGAAATCCCTAACAGCTTGTCTCCCCACAAAATACCCCAAAGCCACCCCCAAACAGGCTTGCTCTACCTGTAGTTTTCTTGGGAAGAAGGTCCATTGAATGTGTTTAGGGGGAGGATGGCAAGCTTGTTCCCCCTCACCTCTGGCATCTTCACTGGGCAACTTCCCATCCCATCTCCTTGTGGTGGGGCATTTTATGGGGCTGGGATGTGCCCATCTCTCCCACATAAGGGTTTGGCATAGGGGAAGCCTCATCTCAGTATTAGTGGGCATTTGTCCACATCTTTCACATTCCAGTGTGCAATCCGGACCACTGAGGGACTGTGTCACCACAACTTTGGGTGCCTCACAATGCTTTGCTGTTGTAGTTCCAAACCAGGGCCACTCAAACAGCCTAATAGCATGCAGGTCACGCCCTAAGGGCTGGTCTACACGGGGGGGGGGGGGGGAAATCGATCTAAGATACGCAACTTCAGCTACGTGAATAACTAGCTGAAGTTGAAATATTTTAGATCAACTTACCTGGGGTCCACATGGCACGGGACTGACGGCCGCGGCTCCCCCATCGACTCCGCTACCGCCGCTTGCTCCAGTGGAGTTCCAGAGTCGATGGGGAGCACGTTCGGGGATCGATATATTGTGTCTTAAAGAGATGCGATATCAATCCCCAATAAATCGATTGCTACCCGCCGAAGTGGCGGGTAGTGAAGACATACCCTGAGTATCTGTGTATAGCTGCAGCCCTGATCCAGCAACTCTGACCCCAGCCGCCTGTCAGCAACACTCCAGTCACACTCCGGCTTCCACCGGCCTTGGTTACCACTTGCAGGGTGACCCCCAACACACTCCTAGTCCCAATTTTTTCCCCAAAAAAAACACGTGTTCTACACTGTCCAGCCCTTTACTGGACTGTTCAGATTTAAAGGTTTGCTGCCCCTGTAAAAGGTCAATATGCAACTGTTACCTACTTTAACTGGCGTTACCAAACAGTTCAGTTTAAACACAATACTGCATCAGTTTAGACTGAAAATAAAACACGTTTATTTAACTACAAAAAGGATAGATTTTAAATGAATGAAAGTATGTGGTATTAAAGTAAAAAATGGTTACAAGAAGAGTAAAGATGGTAGCTAAAACTTAAAAAGCTAGACTTGGTTCAAGGTAAAATCCTTACCACAGGTTCCCAGCAACATCGCTGACCAAATTCTCAGGTCAGGATCTCTTTCCAAAGTCAAAGGGATGGCTCCTCTGTTTTCTTAGGTGAAAGAGAGAGTGCGCTCGGGGTGTTTTTGCCCCTCACTCTTATGCTCCAGTCACCGTGTAAAATGCATTTTCCTGAGGGTTACCTGTAGATAAAGTTCCTTCCAGGTGTAAGGGTGGAGATATGGAGTCTAGTGGTGACAGAGCTTCCATGCTGCTGTTTGCTAAAATG
Source organism: Trachemys scripta elegans (assembly GCF_013100865.1). Lineage (NCBI taxonomy): Eukaryota > Metazoa > Chordata > Testudines > Emydidae > Trachemys > Trachemys scripta. The sequence continues at coordinate 29,313,096 of NC_048308.1, forward strand.
CAGATCGCTCTGCTCCTGCCCCCTTTATTGCCAAAGAATGACCACTTGACAGGTGATTGCCAATCAATGTTGATGACACCTGGCTAGAGGGGTCAGCTTGTCCTTTGTCTTTGAGAAATCGGTTTGCCCCCTCCCTAGACTTGTCTGGCAAACACATTGTAGTCATAATTTCAGCTTATGTTCATATCTCTTAATATGCTTTTCATACCTACGTTACACAAGAATATTGATGATCATTGTGTTATTAATTTTTAAATTATACCTCACAAGCCAAATTTTGCCCAAAAATTATTACAATAGGGTGTGAATACAGGGAAGCTTTCGGTTACAACATCCCGAAAGTTCTTCTTTACTTTGACACAATTAGTATCTTCTTCTCAGGCGAAACTCGGGTGTGCTGCATCTCATAACTGGGGGCAGGAGGCTAGGTCAAACTGGCCCTGTTGCCCAGTACTACATGATACCAACACTAGAGCTGCATGGCATTGCCATTTTTTTCTGTTCTGGAAGGGGACAAACAAAACTTTCAAAATTCCCCACAAAATGAAGTTCAAAACCATTTTAGTGTCAAGTGATTGAAATGTTTTGTTCCAACACTTACATTTAACGTTCAATTAAAAAAAATTGAAATAAAAAAATTCGAAACAAATATCTAACCATTACATTCCAAAAATGTTGAAACAGAACAACAACATTACTGAAATGCTTCATGTCATTTTTTGTAACTGGGAATTTGTTCCTCTTCCACAAGCCTTTTCACTTTTGACAAATTGGGAATTTTTTTCGTTAGAAAATGCCAACCAACACATCATTGTAAAGTGCCTCTTGTCCTTTTAAATACAAACAAAACAATACAAAAGGCCTCACCCTTTGCTCACTTAAATCACTCTGACCTCTGGTGCGATTTCATTGGCTTCAGTGCAGTTACTCCTAATGTGTGCTGTCAGCCTCAAGTAGCTTGTTTTTAAAGTTTGAGTGCTGAATGTTTGAGTAGTTATCCATTAACATTAGACAACAGAGCTGTCTGTTAAAGTGTTACATTGATATACTGCAAATGCAAAAATTTGCAGTTTGTTTTTGTATGGTTTGATAGGTTTTGTTCTAGTACAGACTGACTTTGTTTAGTTTAATTTAGCTGTCCCCTGTTTCATAGCAGATCTATGAACTAAAGGTCAACCAAGTTAACTTTTAGATATCCTGGGCTCAATCCTGAGCTGTACTGAGCTCAGGCTTAGCATAGCTCATGCTGGGCGGCAAAGGTGGCTCTGAGCTCCTTTATAGCTCCGCTGACTGGGTCCTAAAAGTTTCACAAATAGTTTTTTCATCTGTCATTTTAACATCTAAAGGTTAGAGACTTGTTTCTTATCTCAGACATACTGGTGTAAATCTATTTGGTATTTATACTGATTTAAGCTAAGTTACTCCATAGACCCCACAGTTTTTGCCTTTCAGACTTCTGCGAGCAGTAAATACATCCTCTCAAGAGGCTTTGGATACATTATAAGGAAGAAAATATGGATGGCTGTTGTGACCTGCACAGGATGTGCCATATTTATCTTTCTCCTGGGGGGATAGAAGCTACTTCATCTGTACGAAGTGCAAGCTGGTCTCCATACTGGAAGAAAAGGTTAAAGGGTTAGAGAGCCAATTATTGACCCTGCATTGCATCAGAGAAAATGAAGACTTGATGTAAAAGAAGAAAATGAAGTCAGGATTTGGTACGGCGGGCACAGCATGCCGAAGAATCAGAGAGGGAATTGCACGGGAGACTGAAGAATAGGGAAGAAAACTGGCAGCGTCTGACCTCCAGAAGAAGGAGGAGGAGAACCAATATACCCCCAGATATAGAGAGAGGTAAACAACCACTTTCAGGCTCCTGTACAGGTATCTCTGCTGAGAATGCCTTGGAAGAGTCATCTGGGGTAAGGGATCAGAAGGAGACCCCGTCAAACAGAAGGCATGGGATGCATTGTCCTAGGAATGGGGGTTCCACAACCTCCACTCCCAAGAGAAAGTTGGTGATTATTGGGGACTCCCTTCTAAGGGTGGACCATCATCCATCTGCTGTCCAGACCGGGAATCCTGAGAAATGTGCTGATTGCTTGGAGCTAGATTTCAGGATGCGACTGAGTCTGCCAAGACTCATCAAGCCCTCAGACCGCTACTCCTTCCTACTTCTCCATGTGGGCACCAACGATAACCTTGAGCAGATCATTGCAGACTATGTAGGATAAAAGAGTTTAGAGTGCAAGTGGTGTTCTCATCCACCATCCCTGTTAAAGGAAAAGGCCCAGGCAGCGACCATCAAATCATGGAAGTAAATGCGTGGCTACACAGGTGGTGTCCGAGAGAGGACTTTGGCTTCTTTGACAATAAGCTGATGTTCCAGGAAAGAGGATTATTGTGCTGGGATGGGCTCCATCTACCAAATACTGCGAGGAGCGTCTTTGGACATTGGCTGGCTAACCTGATAAAGAAAGCTTTAAACTAAGTCTTATGGGGGATGGTGACAAAAATCTGGCCAATGAGCATCTAGGCTCAAGTAACAAAGACAAGGGGAAGGGGTTAATTTCTAGAGAAGGGACTAGAAACCACAGCTGCATTAAAAAGGCAAGAAGAAAAGTAACAGGGCAGTCTGCAAAATATCTTCGATGCCTTTATACAAATGCAAGCAGTATACGGAACAAGCAAGATGAACTGGAAGTCATGGTGTATGAAGAAAATTGACTTAATCTGCATTTCCGAGACTTGGTGGGACAACTCCCCTGACTGGAGCACCAGCACTGAGGGAGAGTCTCTGGGTAAAGATAAAAAGGGAAAAGAATAGTAGTAATGTTATGGTGCAGGTCTATTGTACACCACCAAATCAGGAAGAAGAAGTGGATGAGTCATTCTACAAGTAGGTAACAAGATTAGCTAACACACTTGAGCTAGTATTAATGAGGGATTTTAACTTCCCTGATATCCATTGGAAGACTATTACAGCAAAATATAATATGTCCTGCAAATTCTTAGCATGTGTAGGGAATAACTTTCTGATTGAGAAAGTTGAGGAAACAACTAGGGGATCATCCCTTTTGGATCTGGTTTTCACCAACAGGGATGAATTAGTTGTGAACATGGATTGCCAACACTTTGCAGGACAGAGTTAAAATTCAGAGGGATCTTGATAAACTGGAGAACTGGGCTATAGACACAAAAATTAAACTCAACAGAAGGTGGTCAGGAACTTTGGAGGAAGTGTAATCAGGCGTGGACTCACCCCTGTGGCGCTTCCTGCTGGTCATCTCAGGAATTAGCTCACCAGCATCCACAGCACCCTCTGCAGGCTAGTGTCCCGCCTGTCATTGGCCCATGCCCCTCCTGGACCCCAGTGCCCTTGGCTTGGGTGCTGCCTCCCTTGCAGTATCCTTCTCTGGGTCTCCCCACCCCCTATCCCAATGTCACCTCAGTTATGGCTACTGCCAGTCACCATCTAGCCCCCACACCCTGGGGCAGACTGCAGCCTATCAGCCAATTATCACAGGCAACAAGGGGTTTGGACTGGCTGCCTTTCCCCACCCTCAGGTTGCCCCTCTGCAACCCCAATACCTATATGGCCTAGGACCAGGCCCTGCAGCCTGGGGAGTTGCTGGCCTAGGGCTTCCCAGCCCTGCCTCACTCTAGGTCCCCAGGTGCACTCCCTGCAGCCAGGCCTATCTCTCTCTCCTGTCAGAGGGAGACTCCTCAGCTTCTGGCTGCCCTGGCCCCTTCTTATAAGGCTGAGTTCCTCAGTTTGGGGCGTGGCCCCATCTGCAGCCACTTCCCCAATCAGCCGGAGTTTTGCTCCTTTACACAGCCCCAGCCCTCTGCAGGGCTTTTCCAACCCCTTCAGGGCTGGAGCGGGCATTCACCCCACTACAGGAAGTGATCTTGATCTGATAGAATTCAAGATCCTATGGAAAGGAGGACATGAGAACAGCAAAACAAGGACACTGGACTTCTGAAAGGCAGATTTCAGCCACCTCAGAGAAATAGTAGGCAAGGTCCCATGGAAAGACCAATTAAGAAGAAAAGGAGTCGAAGGGGGCCGGCAGTTCCTAAAAGATGTAATACTAGAGTCTCAGCATCAAGCTATTCCAATGCAGAGGAAAGATTAAAAAAAAGCCACAGGAGACTAATGTGGCTGCACAAGGAACTTTTTAGCTCTCTGAAACCCAAAAAGGGATACATATAGGGAATCAAAGGAAGGGCATGTCACCAATGAAGTATACATGGGAATCACATGAGCATGCAGGGACAAAATCAGGAAAGCCAAGGCAAAGAATGAATTGCAGCTGGCAAGGAATGTTAGAGACAACAAGAAGGGGTTCTTCAAATAGGTCAGACAAAAAAGAAAGATCAGGCATGGTGTGGGTCTGCTGCTCAATGGAGAAGGTGAGCTGGTAATGGAAGATGGTAGGAAAGTAGAGCTGCTCAATGCCTAACTTTGCTTCAGTTTTCTCACAAAAAATAACATATGACCAGATGACTAGTGAAGTTACCATAGACAATAAAGGAGAAGGGATGCAGATCGGAATAAGTAAAGAACACGTCAGAGATCTTCTGACCAATTTGAATGAATTCAAGTTAGCGGGGCCAGATGCTATTCACCCTAGGGTCCTAAGGAATTAACTAAAGAAATCTCGGAGCCACTGGCAATAATATTTGCAAACTCATGACAGGAGAGGTCCCAGAAGACTGGAGAAGGGCTAATGTGCTCATCTTTAAAAAGGGGGGAAAGGAGGAGTCAGGGAACTATAGACCATTCAGTCTGACTTCACTACCTGGGAAGCTCCTAAAGCAATGTTTAAAACATTTGATTTGTGAATACCTAGAGGATGAAGGGATAAACACTAGCAGCCAGCATGGATTTACTAAGAACAAATCATGCCAAACTGGCTTGATTTCCTTCTTTGACAGGGTAACTGGTTTGGTCGATAGGGGCAATATGGTGGACATAATATACCTGAACTTCAGCAAGGCTTTTAACACAGTCCCACAATGCATTGTGATAAGTAAGCTGTATAAATGTGGGTTCAGTGGAACTACTATTAAGTGGACAAATAATTTGTTAAACAGCTGAAAACAAAGAGTAACTATTAATGGAATGAGGTCACATTGGAGGGAGGTCTCAACTGGGGTTCCACAAGGATCTGTTCTGGGTCTGGTGTTCATCTTTATTAATGACCTGGATGTAAGAATAGAGTGCCTACTGATCAAATTTGCAGATGACACAAAGCTGGGGAGGGGGACTGCCAACACTTTGCAGGACAGAGTTAAAATTCAGAGGGATCTTGATAAACTGGAGAACTGGGCTATAGACACAAAAATGAAACTCAGACAAATATAAGATGCTACACTTAGGGAAGAAAAACAAAATGCACAAATACAGAATGGGGGATAGCTGGCTTGGCAGCAGCATTGCTAAAAATGATCTGGGAGTTGTGGTGGATCACAACCTTAACATGAGTCAGCAATGCGATGATGTTGCAAAAACAAAAAAACAAAAAAGCAAATGCAATTTTAGGTTGCATTAACAGAAGCATAGCATGCAAGTCATGGGAAATGATACTACCACTCTACTTGGCACTGGTTAGGCCTCATCTGGAGTACTTCATCCAATTTTGGTCATCAATGTATAGAAAAGATATAGAGAAACTGGAAAGGATCCAGAGGCGAGCAACAAAGATGGTCAAAGGGATGAAATTCAAGCCATATGAGCAAAGGCTGAAAGAACTAGGTATGTTTAGTTTGGAAAAAAGGAGATTGGAGGTGGTGGGTGATATGATAAGCGTCTTCAAATACGTGAAAGGCTGCCATAAAAAAGATGGAGAAAAGTTGTTCTTTCTTGCCACAAAAGGCAGGACAAGAGGCAATGGGTTCAAACTATAGCATAGCACATTTAAAATACATCTCAGGAAAAACTTCTTAACTGTAAGAACAGTAGGACTATAGAACGGACTGCCTAGGGAGGTTGTGGAAGCTCCTTCACTGGAGGTTTTCAAAAAGAGGCTGAATAACCATCTGTCTTGGATTGTTTATACACAACAACAAATCCTGCATCTTGGCAGTGGGTTAGACAAGATGACCCTTGCTGTCCCTTCTGACCCTTTGGTAATCTGATTCTATATTTAAACTGGTTTAAGTGAGATCTGATTCTAGCTCTAAGTGTTACGTTAGACAGACTTCCACCAATCATTGATTGTTCCTTTTTCAAATTGAGGGACGGTTTTAGAAGCAGGGTGGACATCCTGGGCAGCAACTTACAGGGGTGCTGAATTGCTGTACAGCTTAGAGCTTTTTTGTTTTGTTTTGTTTGGCTCAGCTGCTTTGGGAGGGGGCAGTGAGAGGCACCAAAAATGTTTTTCATCCTGGGCAGCAAAATGCCTTGGTTTGACCCTGTTCAAATGCTTAACAAAAATTACAGCAAAACTTACCAGTGTGTGGATGACCAGTTCTTTGCGATTTCATGAAAAACTAAATTTCTGGATTGCAAAATAATCTGGAACAGAATGACAAAAATTTCCCCTGAAAAAAATCACGATTTTTTGCATGAATCAACTGAACTCTGTATCTGTTTGCTAGCCCACTGCAACCTGTGAATGTAATGAGTTTCCAAAATTGTGCATGCATATTTAACTAACATGCATATTTTGCAAAAGTGTTTGAGTGATGACATTAAATTGATTGATTAAATTGATTCGCTAAAGTATTTGAATATTTAAATGTACATTAATGTTTTAGTTTATCTGAGAATGTTAAGCGGTATTTTACCCTTTATGTTCCCCAGAAATGATGGTACAGAGCCAAATTCTGCATGCAGTTAGATAGGAAGGAATCTCTTGAAAGTTAGTCTGATTGCACAACCATTTAACAGAGCATAGAATTTGGCTCACTGACAGTCCATTGTGAAGATCACACCTACCCTGCAGGATTGAAATATTATATCCTAAGCTGCATATTTCTCAGCACTATTGTACACAAGATACACCCCCTTTTCTTTTACTGCTCCTGAAAACATTTAAAAAGGAACAATCTCATGTCACTGAAGAGGAGCAATTAGCCACCATATTTGTAGAACCAGACTTTCAGAGACGCTTTCACTGTATTCATCTTCCAAGGCCAGAAGGTATCACTAGCAGTAAGTGAAACTGTGATCTGGGAAATATTGTCAATAGAGAAAAAATGGATCTTTTTTGCCAGATCCATCCTCTTCACTTAGTGCCTGAATAAAATCTGTGGCACAGATTCTCTGCATTGAAGAGTTTACATTTAGCACGAGGGGAGGGAAGTGGGAGAAATGAATACATTAGGGATTTGATTCTGGCTCCCTGATTCTGGCTCCCTGATTCTCAGCCTGGAGCTGCTCTGACCTAAGCTCATGGTCAATGGGCCTCACAGGGCCATACACCAGCTGGGGATAGCCTGTGTTCAGCATGATCCCGCCGCCTGCCTGACACACCACTTCCCCTGATATATGGGCATCAGTTTTGGGTGAAGGTGATGGTGCATGAACCAGAACATCAGCTTTGCACCAGCTGAGAGCTTCTCCCAAATATTATCTGTTCTGTCTGCACCACTGTAGAGCCTAAAGAGCTTTTAGGCCAATATTATTGTTTTCTAGTGGCCACTGATTTTGGATGCCTGGCTTGAGACACCTTGGGCTTAAAGACTTCAGGTACTGAGCAGAGAAAACTATAACTGAAGTCAATGTGAGTTGCAGGTACTCAGCACCTCTGAAAACACAGAGATTTTTAAGGCTAGAAAGGGTACTGAGATGATCTAAACTGATGTTCTTCATAGACTAGGCCACAGAATTTCACCCAATAACTCCTGCATCAGGCCCAATAATGTTTGGTTGAACTACAGTATTATATTTTTAAAATATCCAATTTGACTTAAAGATCTCAAGTGTGGAGAATCCATCCAGTCCCTTGGTAATTTGTTCCAGTGGTTAATTATCTTCTTAACATTTTGTATTTTATATCTAGTCTGAATTTATCCAGCTTCAACTGCCAGCCATTGAGTCTTGTTATTGCCTTTGCCTACTAGTTTAAGGTGCCCTCAGAAATCATCTGACCATGTAGATACTTATCTGGGTGGGCATGGATCAGAGTTCATGTCGCTCCCAAACTGGGGAAGAAAATGATCCAACCAGCAGACCAAATTCGGTGATGTATCCTGGTCACATGCCATCTGAGGTATGTTGTGCATATGCTAAGAAGAAGAAGATACTTACATACCATTATCAAGTCACTTATTAAGCTTTCCTTCAAAACTAAGCTAAATAGACTGATCTCCTTGCATCTCTCATGGTGAGGCATCTTTTCCAGTCCTCAAAATGTTTCTTGATAGGCATTCAAAATTGGTGGCCATTTTGAAAAATGAGGTCGTCTTCAATTGCGTCTTTTCCCCCATTCCCTGGCCCATTCACTGCCTGTGTATCTTAAATCTGATCACAGCTGACATTCCAGCTGGGAACTTCATTGTCCAAAAGCAGCAGCTCCCCTGAATAAGACACCTTTGCCTGCTTATACATGTAATTATCTTTAGCAAGTTGCATTCAGACACCAATAGAATCAGCTAACCAAAACCATGCTGAATAAAACTGCTTTGCTTTTTTTTTTTAACTTGACATTTTCCATTGACTTAACAAAACCAGGATCTGGCCTATACTTAGATATAGATAGGGGTGGCTGTATGTTTTATGATAAAAGGGGATAGAGGACTGCTATGACATTTTGTCATCAACAAAAGTCCAGATGGCTGTATTGTCAGCTGCACCATAGTAACTGCAAAACATCCATAGCTGAGACTTGAGAAACAGGTAAACAGCAATTCAATTTCCATACTTACCTTCTCCTGGGTATCTTCTAAACTGAAATTGGCAGCTACCCCAACTGTAACAAATGATGCATTGTGATGTAAATACTCTAAACTAGGTGCTAGGTTAAGATCAAATTCATTGCACCTAGAATCAAAAGCTGGAGTCAAACCAGTGCATTCCCACCCAAGCTCTGTTCACATCAGGGGTTTGAAACTTCTCTTTTTTGGCGCCATACCACTTATTTCCACCATCTGTCTTACACCTGTGCATGGAACAGACGCATTAGTGCCAGCAGAATTGCATTATCACTTTTTAAAAATGTAGATAGAGTTTGATTTCAAGTAGAGTTTTAACAGGTTTCTATGAATTAATTGAAAGGATAAACAAATCACTACAATGTTTTAACATATATAGTAAAGTTCTTTTGGGTTGAGGTTTTGTTTGTTTTGTTTTGCTATATAAAGAATTACATCTCAGCAGCTGGTTGCACACAGTAAAGATGCCAGCAGATGCTACAAACACAATGTGTTCAACCATTTGCCAACATTCCACTGAGCCAGACACACTGAAAGAGCTGCATGCAGCTTGGGAATCCTGGGTTACAGATTTCTGTTTTATACACTGGTGCAAATACCATTAAAATTAGCGAGAAGATGGAATCTAAACAGCTGCTAACCCGGTACCTTTGAGTATTAAAAAACAAAAATCCTTCACCGCTTATCTGCATATGGGCAAACCAGACTAGAAGAGTGTGGCCTTATTCCCTCTGGAAGTCAATTGCACCAAGAATGCCATTTTGGTTTTAACTAGGTTAGTTTTTCTGATATTGCAGTGCCTCATTCCTGGGAGTGCTAGTGATAGCCAGAATGTTCTGAAAAGTCATCACAGCTGACAGCAGAATTTCTACTGCATCCCCAGTCTTAAAAATGATTTTATTTCAGTGACACTCACAGTTCATTTTAACACTTACGTTTGACCCATTCAGGGATGTCAGGTAGATGGATGAGAGGGAGACTCTAGTAGAGATGAGGTCACATTTTCAGCTGTTTGTGAAATGTATTGTTTGTCTTGTCTTATTGCTCAAATGAGGCATGAACAGTGTCTCCCAGTGCTGCAAATCTACAGTAGCCAGAGGTATTAGGACTGGACTTGGAAGGGACCTATGGGTCTTTGAGCCCTCCATTTGTAAATAGTTTGGGTCTATACTAAAGTGTGCCACTCAGATATGCAGCTTCACAACCCTACTCATTAAGTTTGTAAACTAGGCAAGAACGAAACAGCGCTAGTCACTGGCAACTTGTGATTGTCATTAACAATATATACAGGAAGGTTGCACACACATGATTTGTCATGTCATCCTTATGAACAAATACCCTGTCGGTCATCTATGAAGTCAGCGACAGAGCTGGCCTTAATTATTAACATTTCCTTTTAAAGTAGAACTAACAGCAAACACCTCCCCACCTAGCATCTGATCCGAAGTCCATTGAACTCAATCAAAAGACTCTCACTGACTCAAATGGGTTTTGGATCAGGCCACAAGACAGAAAAATTCCAGTGTAATTGCGGCAGCAGAAACTTAAACAAGTGAAGCATGGAAGCAAATGGGTCTTGTGACCTAAATTCACACTGTTACTTTCGCTCCCTCCAAAGCATACTTTTCATCTGCATTTTGTGCAGGGTCAGATCAACCAGACTAAGAGGGAGGGGCTGAAAAGCCTTTTGATGGCCCCCACCCAACTCAAAGCCCAAGACTGAGTGTGTGACTTTCTAGCCCGTCCCTCTCCAAACTCAGAGTGTTGACAACTTTTGAGATTTTATCAAAAGGCTTGCAATATGGGCTGTTTTTCTTAAAGACCCAGCCCCTACAGCCATGGGACTCTGGAAGAATCTCAGCTTTCATTAAAAAAAAAAAAAAAGTTAGTTTCTCATCCTCATAGTCGCAGAGAAAAGCTAGAGAATATGACTCAAGTGTGCCCTGAAGGCTTAAAAAATGGAAGGCAAAGAAAAAGAATAAGACTTTGGGTTTTTTTTAATCCCCTGACTTCTAAACTAATCACATGGTTCTTTTGGGCTGGACTCTGATTTTTGGATGCTTGGAATTGGCAATACTGCTCCTATGCCATGCAACCTAAGGGATAGGGGAATAAGTGATACATCCTGAACTGCAGAACGGGTGTGTACTGAGTGTTTCTGAAAGGGGTAAGAGAATAGTGAATAGAGATTCTCTGTTAAACACAAGGAATGAAACTGCAACATACGCTAGCCAGAGCCACAGTAGAAACTGTGACATTCTGATTCCCTAAATAGCTCAAGTTGAACATGGTGTTCATTTGCACAAAGCAACTCCCGTCCAAATCATGTGGCATAGCTTAGGAGAGTGGGGGCAACCTGCAGCCCACGGGTCAGACATGGCCTGTCAGGGTAATCCGCTGTTGGGCCGCAATACATTTTGTTTACATTGACCGTCCGCAGGCACGGCTGCCCACAGCTCCCAGTGGCCGCAGTTCACCATTCCCGGCCAATGGGAGCTGCGGGCAGCGGCACGGGTCACAGGGACGTGCTGGCTGCCACTTCCCACAGTTCCCATTGGCCGGGAACGGCAAACCGTGGCCACTGGGAGCTGTGGGCAGCCGTGCCTGCAGATGGTCAATGTAGGGTGACCAGACAGCAAGTGTGAAAAATCAGGACAGTGGATGGGGGGTAATAGACGCCTATATAAGAAAAAGACGGGACTGTCCCTATAAAATCAGGACATCTCGTCACCCTAGGTCAATGTAAACAAACTGTCTCGTGGCCCGTTAAGTAAGTAAGTAAGTAAGTTAAGTAAGTCTGTTTCAACTGACGGGGACAAACAGGGAAACTCTAGAAGCAGAGACGAAAGTGTGCGTGAATAATGTAGCGGGAAATTTGTGGACCTTAAAAACATTTCTGATACATTTGAAATGCAAGAGCCCAAGATGATCTTTTGCATGCGTTACAACTCCAACTTTGCCCAGCACGTTTGTTCCAAATTTACACCCAAGTTAATTGAAATCCAAAAAAGAGAGCCAGCTGACTGCATTGCTGGGTGACATGTCCATCAATTGTAACCCAATGAAAAGTTGCTCTGGAGCTGTCCAGTAAGGTCTGCAGAATTGGGCTCTGATTGCTTTGAAATTAACGTACCTTCCTTTTGGTTATAATCTTGCATCTGGGTAATGGAATCAGCATGTGGCTTGTTGTTGCCTGGAAATGTCTAATCCTGGACTTTGGAGACGTCCACCCACACTAATAACTTTGTGGAGATCTAAACAGGGATAAACATGCAGCTTTGGAGAGAGATGAAGTGCTGATTTTTTATGAAATTTGGAAACCACTGCTGAACTCTTTTCCAAAGGAGCTGAATCAAGGTTGGATGACCCTACTGTAGGACTCATTGAACAGACTGTAAAGCTTATTGGTATGAAATTGTACGGTAACAAAGACAGAAGAGCAGGAAGAAGTGTTCAGAGATTTTACGGGGTGGGCAGCAGATCAGTGATACCTAAACTGAAAAGAAACTATGCTGAAGATCCTTTTGAAAGTCGATAGCTATGTCATTGTTGAATTGTAAAACCAGTTTATACCAGGTTCTCCAATCCATTCACTGTAAAGAAAAGCATGCAGCATTTTAGGATTTGCTGTTTCCATTTTAAGTAAGCCTGTTTTGCATGTCTGCTCTAGTGGCTTCCGTGAGTGGGAATTCACTGGGAGTGGGGTGGGGAGACTTCCATTGATCCAAGGATTTAGAAAAGGAACAATTTCCATTCACACAGAAAGTAAGCAGTTTTCAAAGGGAGGACATATGGCCACAGGAAAAGGACTCATGCCTGTTGCAAGGCATAGCAGTGCAAGCCAACAGTCTGGTGGCAATGCTGCCACAATGTTTCATAAAGGACCAAAGCAAACCAGTGATGGATAAGGCGGAAAATTAGTTTAATAATAAATTATAGCTTAGCTTCTTACTTCATAGATGAAGGGAGGTTTAGTCCGTAGGAGAAAGATCATACAGAAGGACACATACAAACATTTTGCAAGCAGCATAAAGGCATCTGTTTTTGAAAACATAGCTGATGGCACATGCATGACACCAGTTTAAAGATGAACAGTGAAATTCTGGCCCCATTGGAGTCAAAGGGAATTTTGCTGTCAACTTCAGCATGGCCAGGATTTCACTGGAAAGCTCACAAAATAACTTCCAAGTTAGAAATGACACATAAAATTGTGACAAATAAAGGCAAAGTCTTTGTTCAAATTCAAGACTGATGGAACTAAGGCTAAGGTCCTGTCTGCACTACAGTCTTTAACAGCCTTTGTAAGTACATCTTGACATGGTTGCCTCTCCACACCGCCCCAAGCACTGTTCGATGTTATATGGGTGCTCTGTTGCCCTACTGACATATTATGGGATAGCTGCCTGGATTTTCCCAGAAAGCACTCATCCAAATAGGATTAGGCAGTATGGCAGGTGTGGATGTATAGACATAGCAGATACATAGTTGAGCTGGGGGGGGAATGCTGCTCTGTGGATACTCCTCAGCTGTGTTTGTTGTAAATGGGTCAGATGAGCACATCGTGAAATGGGTAGAAAAACACAGTGGTACTTAGCGGATTGATAGGGCCTAAAGGAACATAATGGAAAAATGCCATAACACTAGAAATCTTCAGTTACAGATGATAACTAGGTTCACCTTTTATACAGGAGCCCTCTCCAAAGGAGAGCACTGGCAGATGGGCTTTCTGAAAAGGCAACAAAATAACCCTAGCTATGTTTGTATTCAGACTGAGTACAACCAAAAAGGATATGGCAGCCTCTGGGCCCCAAGCCTCTCTAGTTAGCTCATACCTGACCTGGAGCATTGACTCAGCCCCTTCACCAGATGCTTCCAATCAATCTTCCATCGGTCACTGAACACATCCCCTGTCCCAGATGCCTCAATCTCATTCCCTATTACTAGATTTCTTGCTGAATTAAATTATGCATCAATTCTGGCCTGAGCAGAATAATGAAAGAATAATGAAAACCTTAACAAATAATTTTTAGACCATCACAGAAATCCTTTTCCATTTGGGATCAGACTAACTATAATGTTACCCCTTTTGATTCAAGCAGTTAGCCAATGTTCAGGGGTTTGCAGGTTGCTTCTGTTAGGAGAAAAATTGATGAGGGAGCCATGTATCTTTGATGCAATCCTTTGTTATTTACAGAAAAAGAATGTACAAAGTGCCGTTTCCCTAAACAGAGAAGGATTCAAACAGCAGGAGACAGTTTCCTTGCTCAAAATTCTAAGCCTTTTTTCCCAGGCAGCTCTCTATCCAAGAGCGAACGAGCTAGCTAGCTCTCTTTTATATATATATATATATATGCTACAAGTGCTTCTCTTGGCTTTCTGCTGCCTTCCCTCTCTGCTTTTGTGGGATTTCTGACTGAACCTGCTCACACAGCTCCACCAAAACAATACCCAGCTCCCTGATTTTGCAATCAACCCCAGTGAACCACCTCCTCCAACATAGCTCAGCTCTTGACTGGCTTTGCACATGACCTGTGTTTTGTGTGGTGGCTCCAATTGTTTCAGCTAACTTACTGCAAAAAAGAGATTAACTGCTCCTTACATTTATCCTGAATGAAGGGCAGCTATTACCATCTTTAACAAGGGTTCACCAAAACCTCAGCATAACTACAATTTCTTGGGGAAGTTTGAACAAGGACTTTTTAGTTAGGAAACAAAAAGCCAACTGGAGCTTACATCACTACAAGGTAACTCATGTATGTTCTCTGAAACCATTTCTTCCTACTCTTTTCATTACAGTCCAGCCTTTTATCGTCTACAAACTCTGATGTTTCAGTAAAGAAAGGAAATCATATGCCCGACCTCCACAGTGAACTCTCTGCTTGCTCGGATTAAGGAAGGCAGAGTCTGGGCCTATTTTTCTACTGTATAAAAGAATCAGTTATGTCTTTTACTATTTTTTCCTCTCTCTCTTTTAAAACATTATTGAGCCAATTTGTAATTTCCAGTAGTAACGTACTTGGATCTAAGGTCACTTACTTTGTGCTATTCTCAGTTTTTTAAGAGTATGCACAATACCTACAGAAGGAAATGAAGTGGCACAATTAGATCTCTGTTTGTTCAAATGCAATTTAAAGTAGGCCCTTTTGTTTGATCAAGGCTGTGCAAGTCTTTTCCATGGGTTACTGACATACTCAGCAGTAAGGCCAGACAGCCTGCAAGAGCCTATTTTGTTTTCACTCCAATTTCTGGGCTGCAGTAATACCAAGGAGGACAGAGCAACTGTTAATGAGACTTCAGGTCTCTTCCCTGTAGATTTTTCTCTAATTTCTTGGGTTTGTGGAGTTATCAATCTATGGTAATGTTTGATGCGTTCCCATGTGCCTGTGTGGATGTGGAGAAAACAAAAGTCCAGTTGCAGCAGCTGCCCAGGTGTTGTTTTTTTTTAAACACCCTATCCCCCACACCCCATCCCTTGGTGCAATCTAAAGTGTTTGGAATCCACTGCATTTTTGGAGAGTACACAGTAGACCCTAAAATATCAAAATATTTTGACATTTGAACTTCCTGGAATGAAAGAAGCTATATACATGTTCTACAAATGGCTTCACAACTACAGTTTTATTTTGAACGCATTATATTAAACAAGCTTATTTGCTGTATTAATAAAAAGAGTAGAATTTGTAATAAAGATGTCTGGCTGTACAAGCCTGAATTTTATTCAATCACCCAACATGGGTCAGAGTTACAAAGGTTGCTATTTCTGTCATGTGACACTGGTTCTAGTGACTCCTGTTATAGTATTAGAACAAAAGAACATTATTTATAAAGCACTTAAGAAAATTGCCTTTTTCTAACAATAGCACCTAATTGGTTAAAACAACCTTATTTTTTGAGCTACTGGCTAGAATGAAGAGAAGTTGATAAACTACCCTCAAGGTGATGGTAGAGTGTTGGCATGCACAGGAAGTTCTCATTGATAGCAGAACAGAGGCTCCTCCATTCTGAAGTGCTGGCTAAGCTGAAGAATGCCATTATAAATAGCCCAAGCCCATGTATGGCATTGGGCCATTTGCTGCTTCCATGGCTGATGTTGAAGACAATTCAATTGTGGTAACTACGGGTGTTGTGTGGCAAGAGAAAGGTGAGAGGAACAATGACACTATATCTTAATTGCCTAATTCTGTCCACTAGATCAAGAACTTGTCAAAACAGTTTGAGAACCATATGCAGCACTCATCACAGCACTGCAGTGGAAATCTGTGTGGTTACTCACCGCATGGAATTACATATAGTCCTTGACTCACAATGAAACATAAACTCAGTAAGAATGGACATAAATACAGTAAGAATGGAGCAATGCCTAAACACCTTTCAAAATCTGGCCCTTTGAACTCTGTTTTCAAATATGGAAGTGTGTAATCATAATCATACTTATTTAGGCCACTAATCCTGGTGTCATTTCTCTTGCTGCCACTATTTGTGAAAAATCTGTATTACTTTATATGTTTTGGCTAACTGGGCACTTCAATTCCTATCAAGTGTTTAATAAAAGACTTTTTTAAAATCCATGTCTGATTCTCTAATGATGGCAGTTAATCTATTGGAAGCAAAGAAGAGCGAAATTATCTTGCAAGTCTCATGCAGTCTTTTCATCTAAATCCTTTTTGTATTCAATGAGAACAAAGCTCAAAAGCTTCTATTTGGTGTGGTGGGCAACATCAGAGCATTACAAGTTAATTAGGGTTAATCTCAGACACTGATACAGGGTGATAACTAGACTGGTGCTGCCTTGTAATAAACATTTTCTTTTTGCAGCACTGTGTTGTGATTGGTTGAATGAGCAGTGACTGGGATGTGGTAAACCTTAAAGAATACTAAATGTTTTCCATTAGCAGATCCTCATGCTATAGATTTTCCCTTGGGAAGGAGGAATGTTTACTCTACTGGGTCCACAAACTCTTTGCTTTTTAAAAAAAAAGGACTTTTAAGTGGTGTCCAGTGACAGTCTTCTAATGCGAGTAAAGAATACTCTTCCAACTAAATCAGAGAGCTGGTCTCACTGTTAAAAAATAATTATTCTATAAGCACTGTATTGCTGTTCCCTCTTTCTAGCTACTCTTACATGAACTATTTTACAATTATGTGGAGAAAGGGAATTCAATCGTTATTACAGAAACAGAGCACCGAATGGGGTGGAGGTGCAGAGGGTTTAGTTTTTATTTTAAATATTTTGACTAGGAAAACCTAACCATGTTTAGGAGTCCAAGTGGTGAGAAGGATCCTGCAGATAGCAAGTATTAATTGGTATAAGATTAGCATTGCTTCATTCAAAGAATTTGAGGAGGAAACAGATCATTTCTTCCCACTTGGATGTGAACATCAGACATGAACTAAAATACTATCGAGTGGCTGAACAACTTAGCTCGTCTGAAGAAAGAACCTGCAGGGAACTTCAGCCTGGCTGGATTAAGGAGGAAGATGTATGGAAGACAAGTTTAACTAAATAATTCTGTGATTAAGATGAATAGGCATCTCTCAATGAGAAGCTCAGTAGCAGATCAGTTTCCAGGCCTATAAGGAATTCCTCACTGATGAAGGATCTAAGAGGCCACATTAAAAAATGGCTCCATCTGTGAACGTTTGGAAAGTGGAAATCCAGGTGTGCAAAGAAGATGGAATTGGCACTCAAATTTCATTGCCTGGAATCTGTAAGGCAGACACAGGAGTGGAACAATGTGTGGGTAGGATGCAGATTATGCTCCATTGAGTCCAAGAAGGTGCCATCCTAATCCAGAGGAACAGCTGCAGAGCTGGTAGATACACTGGAATGAAAAGAGAATTCTCAAGAGAGATTGCGGGGCAGGTGGGAGGGAGAATAAGTTCTGCAGCACTGACCAGCATTGAAGAGTCTCCATGAGGGAGCTGGCTTGCTTTAAACGTAGAATTATGATCTGAGGTATGGTGAAAGCACAGCTGTCTGACACAGGATAAGAAAGAAGGAAATATTCCATCCCGAGTAATGCTAGGCAGGAATAAGGACTGTTAACTTGTAAGCCAGCCAAGTGCAATGGTACAGCCAAGCCTTTAGCCACTCTCATGACTCTAATCCATAGCAGATTTTTAATGCCCACTCAAGACACATTTCCCTTCCACTCCTGCCTCTTCCCTCTTTTCTGCTCAAGCTCTGGCTAACTTCTTTAAAGCAGGAGCTCTCCACCCACTTCTCCTTCCCTCCCCCACCCTGCCCCTTGATTTGTCCTTTATTCATATATCTGCCACTGAGCTATTTGATCTTTTGTCTGCTTCAGACCACTTACTTTGACAACTTTACCCCATCTCATCCATCCCCTACCATCCCTTGCTCCCTTCTTGTCTTATCACATATTTTTCTGACCATCCAATATCTCCTCAAGAAGGTCCTGCCCCTTCCTTGAACAAAGGCAAAATGGAATTTCCCTTGCTGGAGATTTAGCTCATTACTTCTTGTCCTCCCTTCAGTGGACATGGAGAACAATTGATCACTGTCCTCTTTATAACATTCCTTAACATATCTGAAGGTCCCCCCTCTGTCTCCTTTTCTCAAGACTAAACCTGCTCTGTTTTCTTAATCTTTCCTCATAGGCTTCATAAACATTTGATCATGTATCATATCCTCCCAGACATACAATCTCACAAGTTAGGATTATTCTGGACAACTTCCTTTCTTTCTCTCCTCACCTATAAGCTCTTGATACATTTTATTACTTCTTCTTCTATAAAACATCTAAAATTCACACTTTCCTCCGCATCTCCACAGCAAAAACCTGGCTCAGGCCAGGAAACACTCCTTCTGGACTATTGTATATTTTTATCAATTCTTCCCAATATTCAGCAGCAAAAGAAATCATTCTGTCCCACTTCTGACCACGGCACCCTTCCCTCTCCCCTGTCTCTCTACAACCTCTTCCCAGACTCTGTCTCTTTCCATATACAAATCAAATTGTCCTCATTTAAGGCTCTGTACAATTCTGCCTTGCCTACAACTTCTTTCTTCTCCTGTCACTCTCTACATCACAGCCTGAGCTCTTCCCACTTTGTTCACCTTGTTCCTTTAATCTCCTCCTTCCAGTCTCGTCAACTTCCCTCTATGGGTCTGGTCTCACTTCTGTCGAAGTCCCATGGGAGACTTTGCCCTGATTTCACTCTTCCAGTGGGCCAAGTGTCTTTCCATCATCCTATAAAACCTGCCTCAAAACAGAGTTCTGTAGCATCGCTTGCCACTGCAGAGCACCACTCCTGTGCTGACTCCTCCACGCTTCCCATATGTAGCTCTCATTTGAAAAGGTCAGACTATAAATGCACTCAATACACAACACATTTATTCCTTAGTCTCACCCTGGTCTTTCTCTGTTTCTGCTCTTTAATTTTCCTTATTCATTCTCCTCTTCTACATTTGGCTGATATAATTTGACCCTAGCTTAAAGTTTACAGTCTTTATATGTAGAGTCCCATACAAAATCGTTATCCATATTTAATAATGGGAACTGACCACACTGCAGGGTAAAATGTTATTGCCTGTTTGATACACAGATCTAGGTTGCATTACATGGTTACATTATGGCATTTCCCAGAAGACTCTAGCCAGAGGTGATGGAACACCTTTCCAGTAGAATCTGCTTAAAGCTGATGCTTGAAAATAGCCTTGCTATCCCACATCCCTATTATTTGTATTCTAGTAGCATCCTAAGGGTAGGCGTTGTACAGACACATAAACATAATAAAAGTCCCTGCCCCCGCAGGCTTATAGCCTCAGAGGTTGATCTGGTAAGGTCACTTTGCACTGCCAGAGCAAGCCCTAAAGGTATTTTAAAGTTGGGGGGAGGTCACTAAAGATTCCCCCAGCTCTCAACCAGCCACTTCTTGATGCAGGTGTATTGAGGCTGCTTGAGTTGTGACAGGGGCTGGAGGGGGTAGAGCTGCCATCAATGTGTTCTGCTGATCCCCAGCCAGCAGAACTATCTTTTTGGGACCCTTCCTGCTGACGCCCATTCTAACTTGGTCTGGGGGCCAATTTGGCACCTGTTTGGCTCAGGAGCGAGGGATGGGTATCGAGAAGTTGCTTAGAGTCACTTGTACTCCTCCCTCTAGCACAAGCTGCAATGATTGCAGCACATGTGGGCATACCCGGACTAGCTTTCACTAAACTAGCTTGTGATGGGGCACCTGTCCCACACTGGAATCTAAGGGGCAGCCAATCACAGAAGTGCTGAACAGCTGAACAGAGTAGCCAATCAGGACCAAGCAGTCCCATATAAAAAGGGAGCTTCAGGGCAGAGGAGGGCAGTCTCTGGAGGGCAGAGCAGTGCTGCAAGCAGGGACTGGAGGAGCAAGAAAGCTCCTGGCTAGCTGCTGGAGTTTGCAGGCTGAGGCCCGGAGGCAAGGGCAAAGAGGATGCTGGGGCCACAAGGAAGTGTCCAGATAATTCGCTGCAGTTGCCACTAAGGGAAGTGGCTGAACAACGGACTGCAGGTCCCCCGGAATGGGGGAGCGCAGCAGGGGCATAGCCAGGGGTGGACCTGGCCAGTCCCCACCCTCAGCCCCGGCTCTGCTCTGACCCCAGCTTGCCCCGCTCTGCCCAGCGTTCCAGCTGCGAGCGGGATCAGGGCGTGGAGGCTTGCCCTGCTCCGTCTGCTCGCCTGGCACTCCAGCCAGGGAGCATGGTCAGGGGCTTGCCCAGTTCCATCTGCCCGCCCAGATGGAAACAACTGGTCGGGGTGCCCATTTTGCCGGGGTCCCCCAATTGGCTGGAGCCCCTGGGCACGCCCCTTTGGCTCAGTGGCTAATCTGCTACTGGGAAGAGATTGAGCTTCAGGTGACCTAGTGGCAGCAGGGGAATCCTCAAAAAAGGTAGGCCTGCCACTTTGGGAGCCAGGCCTGGCAGGGGACAGTCGGATGGGAGCCATTGCCACTGGAGAGCGATGTCTCCTCCCAGAGCTGGGTACACACCTGAGGCCCCAGGGGGCCCTGGCCACAGCATCCATCACCTGGCTGGAGGGGGTGGGGGAGAGGTGGGCCCTGGCCCCTTCTCCCCCCCTTCATTCATGGGAGCCATTGCCACTGGAGAGCGATGTCTCCTCCCAGAGCTGGGTACACACCTGAGGCCCCAGGGGGCCCTGGCCACAGCATCCATCACCCCCTGCAATGCTGGCTGGAGGGGGTGGGGGAGAGGTGGGCCCTGGCCCCTTCTCCCCCCCTTCATTGCCCACCCACCCAAAGTCGGGGCCCACCCAAATGTCCCATCCTGGCTACACCACTGGAGCACAGTGTGTGGTACGGCTGGAGGGCTGTGTCACTGAAAAGGACGCCGTGGTCCTTGGAGAGTTGTGGATCCTAGAGCAGAAGTGATGGTGCCGAAACACCACCCAAAGAGGGCGCACTAACATGCAGAGCTAATTCCCATGACAGCTGGCAGGAGGCGCCAGAGGGGTGAGTGAACCCCATTACATAGCTCACGAAAAAGAGCAGTGAAGTCACAGCAGCACGGCCTAGCCACTTGAGTACAAGTCTGCCCAATATCCTGGATACATACTCCAAGGGGCTAGCCCATGCCACTTCCAATGCTGCCGCAGCTTTGCTACTATTGTCATTCAATCTAGCTTGATCAAAGTTAGCTTGGACATGTCTATATGTGCTGCAATCAAACCTCCTAGTTGCTGTGTAGACATACGCACAGAGACAGCAGCCCTGGTGTGAGCAGGTACAACTCATTAATTTTAATGGCGTTATGCCCATTTGTGCCAGAAGTGAACTGGACTACAGGGACTGTTCCTGTTATGACGTGATAACTGATGATCCAGAAACCACTACAGCTGGTGTTCTTTCATTTCAAGTTTGGGTTTTTTCAATGTATACTCACTGCTACCAGAAACTAGAGATTATAAGGTCATACTAGAACAATGTTTCCCAAAGTAATAAGGTGTACCCTTGGGGTGATGGTGAGAGCGAACTGAAGGGTACAGAGGGCATGAAGGACTAGCTGGAGGCGGGCAGACAGGCCTTTAAATTCTTCTCCTGAGTCTCAGCTTTTGAAAAAAAAGATTCTAGCTATAATGATTGGGAAGAAAAATTTCATGAAGCGAGTGTGACCTGTGCAGAGAGCCGTACCTGAGTCTGCATAGAGCCTAAAATAATAGCTCTGAGGTATGAACTGCCTCTTTCATTTAAATGCCATCAATGATAGTTAATAGTGTTGACGTATAACATATTTTAAAGCGTATAAGAAAGGAGAAGAAGTATATTATGAAGATCTACCCTTCCTCCCCCAACATTTCCCAAAGGGTTGTGGGCTAAGGAGGAAGCACCATGGACTAGCTGGGGGGTGCAGAAAATGTAGCAATCAAGATGTGTAGGCCTTTAACAATACATAGTGGGGATGGGGTGCGGGTAGGGAAAGGGCTTTAATAATACATAGTGAGGATTCGGGGGGGGGGTGTAGATAGCAGGGATTAGTCCTTTAACAGTACAAATTGGGGATGTGGGGATGCAGAAGGGGTAAAGGGGTAGGGGATAAGGGGGTGGATTCTATTTTTGAAGATTTGAAACATTATTGAGTAGGTTTAGTGACAGTTTCACCTCAGGGAAAGACATGTCTTGACAAGCTCCTAATTCTTTGCATGTCTCTAAGGATTAGGGGCATCGCATTCCTTCCTACAGCATTTTACTTCCTTCTCACACAGCCTGGATCACATTTATGCAAACAATAAAACAAGGCAATACAGACACAAATGAAACATTTGATAAAAATCTACATTCTGCCCATCCTCTTTGCTATTCTGTCTGTATTTTAAACATAAATATTTTTTTAAAAGCAGCCAACTATTTAGCAAACAGCCTTATTTCCTCTATGTCAAAAGTATCCCGAGTGCTTTTTTTGTGACTAATGCTAGAAATCATTACTAGAAGAATATAGCAGGTATCGCCTACAAGGTGTATTAACATCAGCCTGGCACTAATGAAGCACATTGTTAATTTAAAATCTGACAATAACTCACTCATGTGAGCAAGGGCTTGTATACGCCATTGTAAATACAATGAAACAGTGTGCTCCTCCTATGAATACAAGCTCTCTGTTTCTTCACAGCAACAGGGAACTTCAGCCTCAAAGGACTCACAGTAGGCTGTCTGTCCTCATTCACTGTACCGGGACCTATTCTGCAAGTGTAATATCTCACTTAGCAGTTTCAAACAGTGCAGCAGTTTCATAATATTGCAGCAGGAGTATCACAAGATAAAAATCAGGAATAGTCTGGAGTTCAGACTTGTCCAAAACAGATCATTGCTGATTGGACAGACTACAGTGGGTGGAATCTCTTTCTTCTGTACAAAGGTTGAGGTGCAGCTAACAGTATTTTAAAATGGCATTTCATAAATATGAATTAAGGTGTTAGATGAACCCAAGGACACTAGCACTCCAGAGCCCTATATTGCTGAGTTTTTCTCTATTACACTTATACTAGAAATAGAATTACATACACATTTCTGCTTTATATTTCATCTTGTTTTAGTTCATCTTTCAACACAGATTGTTAAAACTCTACTAACTGGAATGCAGCAGATCTGAGCTTTATTCCTGGCTCTGCTACAAATCCCATGTTTGGGCAAGGGCTCCCGTGCCTCATTTTCCTACTCCCTCCTCTCCCCCCCCCCCATGTGTAAAAAAAGGATAAAATACTGCCCTATTAGAGTCTACAAAGCACCACAGCAAAGTCTATCTGTAACTGTATTGGACAGCTGTACAATAAGCTAGTTAAGAAAATAGTGACTGGGTTTAACTTGAGGCTGCCCTTAAAGCCGGTCTAAAGAAGAATGGCCCTGACAAAAAGAATCATGATCTGTCTGTCTCTGGAACAGAACAGACATAAAGAGTCCTTATCACAGCCCAGAGTCAGGCCCAGATAGTGAAAACAGACTCCATTATTTTCCATCTAGATGCTAAAAAAAAAGTGTGTGACTCTCTCTGTGGGTATTATTGTTCCTTGGCTTGAACAGCTGGCCACTATTCAGGGCCCTGCTGGACTGTTTCAGTCAGAAGGAGAAATTGATAACAGTCAGGGTTGTTGTTTTTTTTAAGTGTAATCCTGTTTATTTACAAAGAATGTACTCAAAGTCCTGTTTCCCTGAATGCAATAGGAACAAACAGCAGCAGCAAGCTTCCTTGCTCTCAGTTTCCAGACTGCCTTTCCAGCCACTCCTATGCCCTAGAGCTCCCTCTCAGGACCATACTCACAGCTTCTTCTCTGGCTTTCTGCTTAATCTATTCCAGGAGTTCTCATACTGTGGGATGGGACCCCAAAGTGGGTCATGACCCCATTTTAGTGGGGTCACCAGGGCTGGTGTCTAGACTAGCTGGTGTCCAGGGCCGAAGCCTGAGCCCTACCATCTGGGACCAAAGCCAAAGCCCGAGAGCATCAGCCCTGGGTGGCGGGGTTCAG
Source organism: Trachemys scripta elegans (assembly GCF_013100865.1). Classification (NCBI taxonomy): domain Eukaryota; kingdom Metazoa; phylum Chordata; order Testudines; family Emydidae; genus Trachemys; species Trachemys scripta. The sequence goes on from NC_048308.1 coordinate 29,337,449, forward strand.
GCTTCAGCTTCAGCCCTTTGTGGCGGCCAGGGCCATCCCTAGCCATTTGGGTGCCCTATGCACACACCCCCGTGGGGGGGGCAGTGTGGGACCCGTGTGGGGCACCAGGCCTCCCCCCCAGGATCTGGGAGGCGCTTCCCTCGCCCCGGCCACAGCCCCAGCCCCAGCCGTGTTGCTCGGGGGAGGAGGCTTGGGGGATGGGATTCCCCCCCCCACTCACTGGCAGTGGCGGGAAGCAGAGCAGCCCAGCCCCAGCCCACTCTATTCCGCCAGCTCCCAGCTCCGGCGCTCCACTTCCTGCCGCCGGTGAGAGCCAGGGGCAGTCCTTTCCCCAACCCGAGTGACATGGCTGGGGACAGGGCAAGGGAAGCAGAGCGGGCTGGGGCCGCGTCTCTCCGCTTCCCACAGCTGGTGAGTGCGGGAGACGATCCTTTTCCCGCACTCACCAGAGGTGGGAAGTGGAGCGCCGCGGCTGGGAGCTGGCGGAGTAGAGCAAGCTGGGGCCAGGTTACTTCACTTCTCGCCGCTGCCGGTGAGTGCGGGGTTGCTGGGGGAAGAGGTGGAATGGGGTCGGGCCGGGGGCGGAGCAGGGGAGAAGGGTAAGAAGTGGGGCAGAGGGAATTGTCTGGGGCCCCTCTCCCCCAGGGATGGCCCTGCCCCTTGCAGGGGGGACCGGCCGAGGGATAGGGCTGGTCGCTGGGGCTGGTGCTGCCGCGTATGTAGCACACAGCTGCCTAGGGCACCATTTGGGGCAATTTTTGTTGTCAGAAGGGGTCACAGTGCAATGAAGTTTGAGAACCGCTGATCTATTCTAGTCTATACAGGTTCTTATACTGCACGCATCACCATAGTATCAGACACACACAGTACTCCTGGGGGAATTCTGTGCCATTGCGCAATGCAGAAATATGCAGAATTTAATGTTTTGCATGCAGAATTCTCCCCCCCCCCCCCAAAATGGGCTGCAGTGTTGCTGGCCACCATGTCCCAGCAGAGCCCAGCTCACATGTAGAAGACACTGCTCAGGGAAAGGGGAGGGAGTTAGAGGGTTCCAGCAACTGCAGTTCCCTGCACACCCTGAAGAAGGAGACAGCAGCGTGCAGGTCGCAGGAAACTCCGTGCAAGCCTGGGACCAAGCATCAGGCTGTTTATCCTTCTGGATCCCTGGGCTCTGAGGGCTAGGGGGGTGGGTGTCTGGGCTGGGGGGCCATGGCTGGACTCTGGCAGGGGAGGGGACGGGTGTTTGGGCAAGGGGGACCCTGCAGCTGGGTTCTGGGGGGAGAAAGGGCAGAGAAACAGGAACTGGGTTGTCATAGAGGTTTCTTTAACTTTCTGGGGGAATTTTTGTGTGTCTGTATTGTTACACACATACTTGCTGACAGGTATTTTGAAATAAATTACCAAAATAATTGAAACTGGTGTGATTATGTAGTGTTATTTTGACAACTAAAATTTGCAGAATTTTAAAATATTGTGCACAGGATTTTTATTTTTTTTTTGGAGCAGAATTTTTAATATTTTGGCACAGAATTCCCCCAGAAGTAACACAGCTCCAATCTATCAGTGACCCATCCACTGCACTTGCTACTAGTTCCCAGGGAAACACCTCCTATTCTCCAGAGTTCGTTCTTGTTCAGGCCTTCCATTGTGACCCAGCACCTTTTGTGGTGGTTTCTATTGTTTCAGCTATCTTACTCCATAAAGGAGCTTAATTGAGTCTTCCATTTATCCTGACTTAAGGGTGGCTAGGATGTCCATCAGCTGTGATTGCCCACAGATCAAACACATGCTTGCTTGCAGCCATTAACAACTTCCAGCATGACAATATCTATAAACTAACCTGCCCTTTCTAACTCAGGAAGTAAAAGATGCTTCCATTAATGTACATCTGATCTGTACATGCAGCTCTGCATAGGATCTGAGTTGCAGATCTTCTGAGATAAGCATTTGGGGTGGCTTCTTTAACCCCAGTCCCAGAGAAACTTTAGGAACTACTCTCTGACCAAATGCAGAAGAAGTCGAAACCCTGTTCCTCAATATGACCTGCTTAAAGGCAAATACCCTCCAAAAGTTGCCTTGAATTTTTGGTGCACACAAGCAGATATGTTATGTAACTTCAATAATGGTCACATTAACTCTTTGTCTGTCTGAGCTAGGAAAGCATCCCCCTTTATAATAGGGTTTAATTGATTTCCATTATTGCTACACAGAGTCAGTGACAGAGCTAGGCACAGAACTCAGTTTCCTGATCCCTGTTTTGAGTATTAAACCATGCTTATCTTGCTAAAGCAAATATGTGTTCTGGCAGAATCACCACTGCCTACCCCAACCACAGAGCTACCATGCACTGTAAGAGCTGCTGCCACTGCTGGATCTGTCTTTTTGGTAGCCCACTGCAGAGGGTATAGCAGTCAGACTTAACTGTAATAAAAAAATCATCAGCAAAAAGTTTCAATACTTGCAGGTGGACTTAAAACAGAACAAAAAAGTGTAAGAGACTGTAATCATTGCAGCTGCTTACAAAGGAGTATTGATGTAGCATCAATGAAAACAACATTTACTATGAAGCAGGAAAGTGCCATTGTGACAGCCTGAGGCTCAAGAAGCACAAACAGCTCATCAGCATACAAATCATGAGGCAAGAGACTCTGAAATTGTCCAATAAACCATCTTTTATAGACAGCACAACTGTGTTTCCATTTTTAGATAAGGCAACAGTGGTTTGAAGCAAAGAGCTCCCCTCCCAACTTCCCCTCTTCCTTTCCTAAGAGGTACTAACTATAGTGCAGTGGCTCTCAACCTTTTTAGACTACTGTACATCTTTCAGGAGTCTGATTTGTCTTGCGTACCCCCAGGTTTCACCTCACTTAAAAACTACTTGCTTACAAAATCAGGCATAAAAATATAAAAGTGTCACAGCACACTATTACTGAAAAAATTCCTTACTTTCTCATTTTTACCATATAGTTATAAAATAAATCAGTTGGAATATAAATACTGTACTTACATTTCAGGGTAGGGTATATGGAGCAGCATAAACAAGTCATTGTCTGTATGAAATGTTACTTTGTACTGACTTTGCCAGTGCTTTTTATGTAGCCTGTTGTAAAACTAGGCAAATATCTAGATGAGTTGATGTATCCCCTGGAAGACCTCTTAGTACCCACAGGGATATGGGTCCCCCTGGTTGAGAACCACTGCTATAGTGCCTGTAGTTGAACTGCCCTAGACTGGGTTTGCTGTTGAAAACAGTCAGTAAAATGACAATGCTCACTAGCAGCCACAAATGGAAATGCAATGCCTCCCTCAAAGAGATCCCATCCACTTGCCTTTAGCACAAGGGGACCCTCTTCAGGACAGTAGTCCCCAGGCTTTAAGCAGAGCGATGGGACTGCTGGAGCCATGTGTGGGCTCTCCCAGACGATAAGTCTGGATAAAGAGGATAAAGAATGCACAGTGCTTCCCTCTGGGGAAATAATGAGTGCAGGCTGCTGTCCCCCAGGAAGATATACAGAGAAAAGCCAGAGTAACTCACTTACATTAATGAAGGCTGTTTGTACAGTGGGAGGCCAACAAAACACAACAACAACAATCAGACACAGCTGTTATACAGATGGCACTTTTCATCCTTAGATCCCAAAATGCTTTACAAAGGAGATCAGTATCATTATCCCAGTTTTACAGATGAGGAAACCAAAGTTCAGAAAGGGAAAGTGACTTGTCCAAGGTCATCCAGCAAACCAGTGGCAGAACTAGGGATTGAACCTCACTCTTATGAGTCCAAGGCCAGTACACTAACTAGAATACACTGCCTCCTGTTAAGCGGATAATAAGACTGAGCAGCCCAAGGGAGTTAGGCACCCAACATCCACTAAATGTCAATGGGAGCTGGGCATCTAATTTTCTTAGTCTCCCAGCATAAAACCACAGGAGGCAAGTGATCCACCCTAACTAGCTTTATCTAAGCTTTATCTAAGCTAACTCTTAAAACAAACAACAACACTGGAAAGCAGAATAATATAAAAACCCACCCACATCCCACCTCTTCCCTCCCACTGAATGGATCGCCCTGATATGAAGGCGAACTCCCATTACATTGTCTTCACCAAAACTGCAGTGTTCACCTCCAAATAGCTCAGTTTTAAGTGTGTAGGTGTTGGCTGACTTTGCAACTTGGCAGCCCATTGCTACATGGAAGGGACTTAAGTGATGGGGTAGGAGAGAAGGTGCACAAAGCAGCAAGAGTGGACATCTCTCAGGAACCACTGTATCTTCAGGTAAAAGTGAGACCATACATACAGCCTTCTCTAAACTGTCAGACACCACAAGGGAAGACTGCAAACTTTTTCACTGGTACCAGGTTGCAATTTTTTGAATTGCAGTGCTAGTTGGAAAAGGTAAAAAAAATGTGACAGTGGGGTTTCCTCTCTGCTATCTCTCAATGATTTCTGTACCAATGTGTTACATTTGCAAGCAGAGATTGCTTTTTCTACTTGCTAGTCCTAGGGTTACCATTCGTCCGGATTTACCCAGACATGTCCTCCTTTTGTGTGCTAAAAATAGCGTCCGGGGGGAATTTGTAAAGCACTCACAATGTCCGGGATTTCCCCCTCCCCCGGCAGAGCGAGCGGCTGGGAGGGCTGCAGGAAAGTCCCGGGCTGGACTCCGGAGCAGCTTCCTCCTCTCACCCCCCCCTCCCTGCATTCTGAGCCGGCCGGCAGCTCCTCCTCCTGCAGCCCGCTCCGGCAGCCCTGTGCAGGGCCAGGGACCGGGTTTTGTGTTGTGCAGGGGAGCTCAGCCATGTGTCCGGCTGGCACAGAGCCCAACACCCTGTTCTGAGCAGCAGGGTAAGGGGGGGCAGGAGAAGGGACAGGGAGGTTCTGGAGGGGGCAGTCAAGAAACGGGGGGGGGGGCGG